>NW_027507748.1:226508802-226682254 GCF_037356315.1 Lithobates pipiens | reverse complement strand
ACGAGCTAAAATGCGCTAAAATGGATGCCAACACGATTTAAAAGCCAAAATGTCAAGGAGAAAGGTGTTTAAGGGTCACTTCCGGTTTGGAGGAGGTCACTTCCTGTTTCAAAAAACGGCAGTAAGCTATGCAGAGCTATGCAGTTCCTTGGCTTTTTAAGCATGAAATCCAGTCACTTTTCATCACTCTGGTCCTTTCTTGGTAAAAGAAAGCCCAAACAGATAAAATGGCTGAAAAATACATGTGGCCCATTTTTGCGGGCCTGGCTTGCAGGCCTGGCCCCATGAAATTTTCAAATTTTGGCCAATGGCTCAGTTAGGCAGGAAATGTATCAAAACGAGCTAAAAATGCCCTAAAGTGGATGCCAACACGATTTAAAAGCCACAATGTCAAGGAGAAAGGTGTTTAAGGGTCACTTCCGGTTTGGAGGAGGTCACTTCCTGTTTCAAAAAACGGCAGTTAGCTATGCAGAGCTATGCAGTTCCTTGGCTTTTTAAGCATGAAATCCAGTCACTTTTCATCACTCTGGTCTTTTCTTGGTAAAAGAAAGCCCAAACAGATAAAATGGCTGAAAAATACATGTGGCCCATTTTTGCGGGCCTGGCTTGCAGGCCTGGCCCCATGAAATTTTCAAATTTTGGCCAATGGCTCAGTTAGGCAGGAAATGTATCAAAACGAGCTAAAATGCCCTAAAATGGATGCCAACACGATTTAAAAGCCAAAATGTCAAGGAGAAAGGTGTTTATGGGTCACTTCTGGTTTGGAGGAGGTCACTTCCTGTTTCAAAAAACGGCAGTTAGCTATGCAGAGCTATGCAGTTCCTTGGCTTTTTAAGCATGAAATCCAGTCACTTTTCATCACTCTGGTCCTTTCTTGGTAAAAGGAAGCCCAAACAGGTAAAATGGCTGAAAAATACATTTGGCCCATTTTTGCGGGCCTGGGTTTGGCCCCATGGCCTGGCCCCATGAAATTTTCAAGTTTTGGCCAATGGCTCAGTTAGGCAGGAAATGTATCAAAACGAGCTAAAAATGCCCTAAAGTGGATGCCAACACGATTTAAAAGCCACAATGTCAAGGAGAAAGGTGTTTAAGGGTCACTTCCGGTTTGGAGGAGGTCACTTCCTGTTTCAAAAAACGGCAGTTAGCTATGCAGAGCTATGCAGTTCCTTGGCTTTTTAAGCATGAAATCCAGTCACTTTTCATCACTCTGCTCCTTTCTTGGTAAAAGGAAGCCCAAACAGGTAAAATGGCTGAAAAATACATGTGGCCCATTTTTGCGGGCCTGGCTTGCAGGCTTGGCCCCATGAAATTTTCAAATTTTGCCCAATGGCTCAGTTAGGCAGGAAATGTATCAAAACGAGCTAAAATGACCTAAAATGGATGTCAACACGATTTAAAAGCCAAAATGTCAAGGAGAAAGGTGTTTATGGGTCACTTCCGGTTTGAAGGAGGTCACTTCCTGTTTCAAAAAACGGCAGTTAGCTATGCAGAGCTATGCAGTTCCTTGGCTTTTTAAGCATGAAATCCAGTCACTTTTCATCACTCTGGTCCTTTCTTGGTAAAGAAGTCCAAACAGGTAAAATGGCTGAAAAATACATGTGGCCCATTTTTGCGGGCCTGGCTTGCAGGCCTGGCCCCATGAAATTTTAAAATTTTAGCCAATGTCTCAGTTAGGCAGGACATGTATCAAAACGAGCTAAAAATGCCCTAAAGTGGATGCCATCATGATTTAAAAGCCACAATGTCAAGGAGAAAGGTGTTTAAGGGTCACTTCCGGTTTGGAGGAGGTCACTTCCTGTTTCAAAAAACGGCAGTTAGCTATGCAGAGCTATGCAGTTCCTTGGCTTTTTAAGCATGAAATCCAGTCACTTTTCATCACTCTGGTCCTTTCTTGGTAAAAGGAAGCCCAAACAGGTAAATGGCTGAAAAATACATGTGGCCCATTTTTGCGGGCCTGGCTTGCAGGCTTGGCCCCATGAAATTTTAAAATTTTGCCCAATGGCTCAGTTAGGCAGGAAATGTATCAAAACGAGCTAAAATGACCTAAAATGGATGTCAACACGATTTAAAAGCCAAAATGTCAAGGAGAAAGGTGTTTATGGGTCACTTCCGGTTTGAAGGAGGTCACTTCCTGTTTCAAAAAACGGCAGTTAGCTATGCAGAGCTATGCAGTTCCTTGGCTTTTTAAGCATGAAATCCAGTCACTTTTCATCACTCTGGTCCTTTCTTGGTAAAGAAGTCCAAACAGGTAAAATGGCTGAAAAATACATGTGGCCCATTTTTGCGGGCCTGGCTTGCAGGCCTGGCCCCATGAAATTTTAAAATTTTAGCCAATGTCTCAGTTAGGCAGGACATGTATCAAAACGAGCTAAAAATGCCCTAAAGTGGATGCCATCATGATTTAAAAGCCACAATGTCAAGGAGAAAGGTGTTTAAGGGTCACTTCCGGTTTGGAGGAGGTCACTTCCTGTTTCAAAAAACGGCAGTTAGCTATGCAGAGCTATGCAGTTCCTTGGCTTTTTAAGCATGAAATCCAGTCACTTTTCATCACTCTGGTCCTTTCTTGGTAAAAGGAAGCCCAAACAGGTAAAATGGCTGAAAATACATGTGGCCCATTTTTGCGGGCCTGGCTTGCAGGCCTGGCCCCATGAAATTTTCAAATTTTGGCCAATGGCTCAGTTAGGCAGGAAATGTATCAAAACGAGCTAAAAATGCCCTAAAGTGGATGCCAACACGATTTAAAAGCCACAATGTCAAGGAGAAAGGTGTTTAAGGGTCACTTCCGGTTTGGAGGAGGTCACTTCCTGTTTCAAAAAACGGCAGTTAGCTATGCAGAGCTATGCAGTTCCTTGGCTTTTTAAGCATGAAATCCAGTCACTTTTCATCACTCTGGTCTTTTCTTGGTAAAAGGAAGCCCAAACAGATAAAATGGCTGAAAAATACATGTGGCCCATTTTTGCGGGCCTGGCTTGCAGGCCTGGCCCCATGAAATTTTCAAATTTTGGCCAATGGCTCAGTTAGGCAGGAAATGTATCAAAACGAGCTAAAATGCCCTAAAATGGATGCCAACACGATTTAAAAGCCAAAATGTCAAGGAGAAAGGTGTTTAAGGGTCACTTCCGGTTTGGAGGAGGTCACTTCCTGTTTCAAAAAACGGCAGTAAGCTATGCAGAGCTATGCAGTTCCTTGGCTTTTTAAGCATGAAATCCAGTCACTTTTCATCACTCTTGTCCTTTCTTGGTAAAAGGAAGCCCAAACAGGTAAAATGGCTGAAAAATACATGTGGCCCATTTTTGCGGGCCTGGCTTGCAGGCCTGGCCCCATGAAATTTTCAAATTTTGGCCAATAGCTCAGTTAGGCAGGAAATGTATCAAAACGAGCTAAAAATGCCCTAAAATGGATGCCAACACAATTGAAAAGCCACAATGTCAAGGAGAAAGGTGTTTAAGGGTCACTTCCGGTTTGGAGGAGGTCACTTCCTGTTTCAAAAAACGGCAGTAAGCTATGCAGAGCTATGCAGTTCCTTGGCTTTTTAAGCATGAAATCCAGTCACTTTTCATCACTCTGGTCCTTTCTTGGTAAAAGGAAGCCCAAACAGGTAAAATGGCTGAAAAATACATGTGGCCCATTTTTGCGGGCCTGGCTTGCAGGCCTGGCCCCATGACATTTTCAAATTTTGCCCAATGGCTCAGTTAGGCAGGAAATGTATCAAAACGAACTAAAAATGCCCTAAAATGGATGCCAACACAATTTAAAAGCCACAATGTCAAGGAGAAAGGTGTTTAAGGGTCACTTCCGGTTTGGAGGAGGTCACTTCCTGTTTCAAAAAACGGCAGTTAGCTATGCAGAGCTATGCAGTTCCTTGGCTTTTTAAGCATGAAATCCTGTCACTTTTCATCACTCTGGTCCTTTCTTGGTAAAGAAGTCCAAACAGGTAAAATGGCTGAAAAATACATGTGGCCCATTTTTGCGGGCCTGGCTTGCAGGCCTGGCCCCATGAAATTTTAAAATTTTAGCCAATGTCTCAGTTAGGCAGGAAATGTATCAAAACAAGCTAAAATGCCCTAAAATGGATGCCAACACGATTTAAAAGCCAAAATGTCAAGGAGAAAGGTGTTTAAGGGTCACTTCCGGTTTGGAGGAGGTCACTTCCTGTTTCAAAAAACGGCAGTAAGCTATGCAGAGCTATGCAGTTCCTTGGCTTTTTAAGCATGAAATCCAGTCACTTTTCATCACTCTGGTCCTTTCTTGGTAAAAGGAAGCCCAAACAGATAAAATGGCTGAAAAATACATGTGGCCCATTTTTGCGGGCCTGGCTTGCAGGCCTGGCCCCATGAAATTTTCAAATTTTGCCCAATGGCTCAGTTAGGCAGGAAATGTATCAAAACGAACTAAAAATGCCCTAAAATGGATGCCAACACAATTTAAAAGCCACAATGTCAAGGAGAAAGGTGTTTAAGGGTCACTTCCGGTTTGGAGGAGGTCACTTCCTGTTTCAAAAAACGGCAGTTAGCTATGCAGAGCTATGCAGTTCCTTGGCTTTTTAAGCATGAAATCCAGTCACTTTTCATCACTCTGGTCCTTTCTTGGTAAAAGGAAGCACAAACAGGTAAAATGGCTGAAAAATACATGTGGCCCATTTTTGCGGGCCTGGCTTGCAGGCCTGGCCCCATGAAATTTTCAAATTTTGGCCAATGGCTCAGTTAGGCAGGAAATGTATCAAAACGAGCTAAAATGCCCTAAAATGGATGCCAACACGATTTAAAAGCCAAAATGTCAAGGAGAAAGGTGTTTATGGGTCACTTCCGGTTTGAAGGAGGTCACTTCCTGTTTCAAAAAACGGCAGTTAGCTATGCAGAGCTATGCAGTTCCTTGGCTTTTTAAGCATGAAATCCAGTCACTTTTCATCACTCTGGTCCTTTCTTGGTAAAGAAGCCCAAACAGGTAAAATGGCTGAAAAATACATGTGGCCCATTTTTGCGGGCCTGGCTTGCAGGCCTGGCCCCATGAAATTTTCAAATTTTTGCCAATGTCTCAGTTAGGCAGGACATGTATCAAAACGAGCTAAAAATGCCCTAAAGTGGATGCCAACATGATTTAAAAGCCACAATGTCAAGGAGAAAGGTGTTTAAGGGTCCATTCCTGTTTGGAGGAGGTCACTTCCTGTTTCAAAAAACGGCAGTTAGCTATGCAGAGCTATGCAGTTCCTTGGCTTTTTAAGCATGAAATCCAGTCACTTTTCATCACTCTGGTCCTTTCTTGGTAAAGAAGCCCAAACAGGTAAAATGGCTGAAAAATACATGTGGCCCATTTTTGCGGGCCTGGCTTGCAGGCCTGGGCCCATGAAATTTTCAAATTTTGGCCAATGGCTCAGTTAGGCAGGAAATGTATCAAAACAAGCTAAAATGCCCTAAAATGGATGCCAACACGATTTAAAAGCCAAAATGTCAAGGAGAAAGGTGTTTATGGGTCACTTCCGGTTTGGAGGAGGTCACTTCCTGTTTCAGAAAATGGCAGTTAGCTATGCAGAGCTATGCAGTTCCTTGGCTTTTTAAGCATGAAATCCAGTCACTTTTCATCACTCTGGTCCTTTCTTGGTAAAAGGAAGCCCAAACAGGTAAAATGGCTGAAAAATACATGTGGCCCATTTTTGCGGGCCTGGCTTGCAGGCCTGGCCCCATGAAATTTTCAAATTTTGGCCAATGGCTCAGTTAGGCAGGAAATGTATTAAAACGAGCTAAAAATGCCCTAAAATGGATGCCAACACAATTTAAAAGCCACAATGTCAAGGAGAAAGGTGTTTAAGGGTCACTTCCGGTTTGGAGGAGGTCACTTCCTGTTTCAAAAAACGGCAGTTAGCTATGCAGAGCTATGCAGTTCCTTGGCTTTTTAAGCATGAAATCCAGTCACTTTTCATCACTCTGGTCCTTTCTTGGTAAAAGGAAGCCCAAACAGGTAAAATGGCTGAAAAATACATGTGGCCCATTTTTGCGGGCCTGGCTTGCAGGCCTGGCCCCATGAAATTTTCAAATTTTGCCCAATGGCTCAGTTAGGCAGGAAATGTATCAAAACGAACTAAAAATGCCCTAAAATGGATGCCAACACAATTTAAAAGCCACAATGTCAAGGAGAAAGGTGTTTAAGGGTCACTTCCGGTTTGGAGGAGGTCACTTCCTGTTTCAAAAAACGGCAGTTAGCTATGCAGAGCTATGCAGTTCCTTGGCTTTTTAAGCATGAAATCCAGTCACTTTTCATCACTCTGGTCCTTTCTTGGTAAAGAAGTCCAAACAGGTAAAATGGCTGAAAAATACATGTGGCCCATTTTTGCGGGCCTGGCTTGCAGGCCTGGCCCCATGAAATTTTCAAATTTTTGCCAATGTCTCAGTTAGGCAGGACATGTATCAAAATGAGCTAAAAATGCCCTAAAGTGGATGCCAACATGATTTAAAAGCCACAATGTCAAGGAGAAAGGTGTTTAAGGGTCACTTCCGGTTTGGAGGAGGTCACTTCCTGTTTCAAAAAACGGCAGTTAGCTATGCAGAGCTATGCAGTTCCTTGGCTTTTTAAGCATGAAATCCAGTCACTTTTCATCACTCTGGTCCTTTCTTGGTAAAGAAGCCCAAACAGGTAAAATGGCTGAAAAATACATGTGGCCCATTTTTGCGGGCCTGGCTTGCAGGCCTGGCCCCATGAAATTTTCAAATTTTTGACAATGTCTCAGTTAGGCAGGACATGTATCAAAACGAGCTAAAAATGCCCTAAAGTGGATGCCAACATGATTTAAAAGCCACAATGTCAAGGAGAAAGGTGTTTAAGGGTCACTTCCGGTTTGGAGGAGGTCACTTCCTGTTTCAGAAAACGGCAGTTAGCTATGCAGAGCTATGCAGTTCCTTGGCTTTTTAAGCATGAAATCCAGTCACTTTTCATCACTCTGGTCCTTTCTTGTTAAAAGGAAGCCCAAACAGGTAAAATGGCTGAAAAATACATGTGGCCCATTTTTGCGGGCCTGGCTTGCAGGCCTGGCCCCATGAAATTTTCAAATTTTGGCCAATGGCTCAGTTAGGCAGGAAATGTATTAAAACGAACTAAAAATGCCCTAAAATGGATGCCAACACAATTTAAAAGCCACAATGTCAAGGAGAAAGGTGTTTAAGGGTCACTTCCGGTTTGGAGGAGGTCACTTCCTGTTTCAAAAAACGGCAGTTAGCTATGCAGAGCTATGCAGTTCCTTGGCTTTTTAAGCATGAAATCCAGTCACTTTTCATCACTCTGGTCCTTTCTTGGTAAAAGGAAGCCCAAACAGGTAAAATGGCTGAAAAATACATGTGGCCCATTTTTGCGGGCCTGGCTTGCAGGCCTGGCCCCATGAAATTTTCAAATTTTGCCCAATGGCTCAGTTAGGCAGGAAATGTATCAAAACGAACTAAAAATGCCCTAAAATGGATGCCAACACAATTTAAAAGCCACAATGTCAAGGAGAAAGGTGTTTAAGGGTCACTTCCGGTTTGGAGGAGGTCACTTCCTGTTTCAAAAAACGGCAGTTAGCTATGCAGAGCTATGCAGTTCCTTGGCTTTTTAAGCATGAAATCCAGTCACTTTTCATCACTCTGGTCCTTTCTTGGTAAAAGGAAGCCCAAACAGGTAAAATGGCTGAAAAATACATGTGGCCCATTTTTGCGGGCCTGGCTTGCAGGCCTGGCCCCATGAAATTTTCAAATTTTGCCCAATGGCTCAGTTAGGCAGGAAATGTATCAAAACGAACTAAAAATGCCCTAAAATGGATGCCAACACAATTTAAAAGCCACAATGTCAAGGAGAAAGGTGTTTAAGGGTCACTTCCGGTTTGGAGGAGGTCACTTCCTGTTTCAAAAAACGGCAGTTAGCTATGCAGAGCTATGCAGTTCCTTGGCTTTTTAAGCATGAAATCCAGTCACTTTTCATCACTCTGGTCCTTTCTTGGTAAAGAAGTCCAAACAGGTAAAATGGCTGAAAAATACATGTGGCCCATTTTTGCGGGCCTGGCTTGCAGGCCTGGCCCCATGAAATTTTCAAATTTTGGCCAATGTCTCAGTTAGGCAGGACATGTATCAAAATGAGCTAAAAATGCCCTAAAGTGGATGCCAACATGATTTAAAAGCCACAATGTCAAGGAGAAAGGTGTTTAAGGGTCACTTCCGGTTTGGAGGAGGTCACTTCCTGTTTCAAAAAACGGCAGTTAGCTATGCAGAGCTATGCAGTTCCTTGGCTTTTTAAGCATGAAATCCAGTCACTTTTCATCACTCTGGTCCTTTCTTGGTAAAGAAGCCCAAACAGGTAAAATGGCTGAAAAATACATGTGGCCCATTTTTGCGGGCCTGGCTTGCAGGCCTGGCCCCATGAAATTTTCAAATTTTTGCCAATGTCTCAGTTAGGCAGGACATGTATCAAAACGAGCTAAAAATGCCCTAAAGTGGATGCCAACATGATTTAAAAGCCACAATGTCAAGGAGAAAGGTGTTTAAGGGTCACTTCCGGTTTGGAGGAGGTCACTTCCTGTTTCAAAAAACGGCAGTTAGCTATGCAGAGCTATGCAGTTCCTTGGCTTTTTAAGCATGAAATCCAGTCACTTTTCATCACTCTGGTCCTTTCTTGGTAAAGAAGCCCAAACAGGTAAAATGGCTGAAAAATACATGTGGCCCATTTTTGCGGGCCTGGCTTGCAGGCCTGGGCCCATGAAATTTTCAAATTTTGGCCAATGGCTCAGTTAGGCAGGAAATGTATCAAAACAAGCTAAAATGCCCTAAAATGGATGCCAACACGATTTAAAAGCCAAAATGTCAAGGAGAAAGGTGTTTAAGGGTCACTTCCGGTTTGGAGGAGGTCACTTCCTGTTTCAAAAAACGGCAGTTAGCTATGCAAGAGCTATGCAGTTCCTTGGCTTTTTAAGCATGAAATCCAGTCACTTTTCATCACTCTGGTCCTTTCTTGGTAAAAGGAAGCCCAAACAGGTAAAATGGCTGAAAAATACATGTGGCCCATTTTTGCGGGCCTGGCTTGCAGGCCTGGCCCCATGAAATTTTCAAATTTTGCCCAATGGCTCAGTTAGGCAGGAAATGTATCAAAACGAACTAAAAATGCCCTAAAATGGATGCCAACACAATTTAAAAGCCACAATGTCAAGGAGAAAGGTGTTTAAGGGTCACTTCCGGTTTGGAGGAGGTCACTTCCTGTTTCAAAAAACGGCAGTTAGCTATGCAGAGCTATGCAGTTCCTTGGCTTTTTAAGCATGAAATCCAGTCACTTTTCATCACTCTGGTCCTTTCTTGGTAAAGAAGTCCAAACAGGTAAAATGGCTGAAAAATACATGTGGCCCATTTTTGCGGGCCTGGCTTGCAGGCCTGGCCCCATGAAATTTTCAAATTTTTGCCAATGTCTCAGTTAAGCAGGACATGTATCAAAATGAGCTAAAAATGCCCTAAAGTGGATGCCAACATGATTTAAAAGCCACAATGTCAAGGAGAAAGGTGTTTAAGGGTCACTTCCGGTTTGGAGGAGGTCACTTCCTGTTTCAAAAAACGGCAGTTAGCTATGCAGAGCTATGCAGTTCCTTGGCTTTTTAAGCATGAAATCCAGTCACTTTTCATCACTCTGGTCCTTTCTTGGTAAAGAAGCCCAAACAGGTAAAATGGCTGAAAAATACATGTGGCCCATTTTTGCGGGCCTGGCTTGCAGGCCTGGCCCCATGAAATTTTCAAATTTTTGCCAATGTCTCAGTTAGGCAGGACATGTATCAAAACGAGCTAAAAATGCCCTAAAGTGGATGCCAACATGATTTAAAAGCCACAATGTCAAGGAGAAAGGTGTTTAAGGGTCACTTCCGGTTTGGAGGAGGTCACTTCCTGTTTCAAAAAACGGCAGTTAGCTATGCAGAGCTATGCAGTTCCTTGGCTTTTTAAGCATGAAATCCAGTCACTTTTCATCACTCTGGTCCTTTCTTGGTAAAGAAGCCCAAACAGGTAAAATGGCTGAAAAATACATGTGGCCCATTTTTGCGGGCCTGGCTTGCAGGCCTGGGCCCATGAAATTTTCAAATTTTGGCCAATGGCTCAGTTAGGCAGGAAATGTATCAAAACAAGCTAAAATGCCCTAAAATGGATGCCAACACGATTTAAAAGCCAAAATGTCAAGGAGAAAGGTGTTTATGGGTCACTTCCGGTTTGGAGGAGGTCACTTCCTGTTTCAGAAAACGGCAGTTAGCTATGCAGAGCTATGCAGTTCCTTGGCTTTTTAAGCATGAAATCCAGTCACTTTTCATCACTCTGGTCCTTTCTTGGTAAAAGGAAGCCCAAACAGGTAAAATGGCTGAAAAATACATGTGGCCCATTTTTGCGGGCCTGGCTTGCAGGCCTGGCCCCATGAAATTTTCAAATTTTGGCCAATGGCTCAGTTAGGCAGGAAATGTATTAAAACGAGCTAAAAATGCCCTAAAATGGATGCCAACACAATTTAAAAGCCACAATGTCAAGGAGAAAGGTGTTTAAGGGTCACTTCCGGTTTGGAGGAGGTCACTTCCTGTTTCAAAAAACGGCAGTTAGCTATGCAGAGCTATGCAGTTCCTTGGCTTTTTAAGCATGAAATCCAGTCACTTTTCATCACTCTGGTCCTTTCTTGGTAAAAGGAAGCCCAAACAGGTAAAATGGCTGAAAAATACATGTGGCCCATGTTTGCGGGCCTGGCTTGCAGGCCTGGCCCCATGAAATTTTCAAATTTTGCCCAATGGCTCAGTTAGGCAGGAAATGTATCAAAACGAACTAAAAATGCCCTAAAATGGATGCCAACACAATTTAAAAGCCACAATGTCAAGGAGAAAGGTGTTTAAGGGTCACTTCCGGTTTGGAGGAGGTCACTTCCTGTTTCAAAAAACGGCAGTTAGCTATGCAGAGCTATGCAGTTCCTTGGCTTTTTAAGCATGAAATCCAGTCACTTTTCATCACTCTGGTCCTTTCTTGGTAAAGAAGTCCAAACAGGTAAAATGGCTGAAAAATACATGTGGCCCATTTTTGCGGGCCTGGCTTGCAGGCCTGGCCCCATGAAATTTTAAAATTTTAGCCAATGTCTCAGTTAGGCAGGAAATGTATCAAAACAAGCTAAAATGCCCTAAAATGGATGCCAACACGATTTAAAAGCCAAAATGTCAAGGAGAAAGGTGTTTATGGGTCACTTCCGGTTTGGAGGAGGTCACTTCCTGTTTCAAAAAACGGCAGTTAGCTATGCAGAGCTGTGCAGTTCCTTGGCTTTTTAAGCATGAAATCCAGTCACTTTTCATCACTCTGGTCCTTTCTTGGTAAAAGGAAGCCCAAACAGGTAAAATGGCTGAAAAATACATGTGGCCCATTTTTGCGGGCCTGGCTTGCAGGCCTGGCCCCATGAAATTTTCAAATTTTGGCCAATAGCTCAGTTAGGCAGGAAATGTATCAAAACGAGCTAAAAATGCCCTAAAATGGATGCCAACACAATTGAAAAGCCACAATGTCAAGGAGAAAGGTGTTTAAGGGTCACTTCCGGTTTGGAGGAGGTCACTTCCTGTTTCAAAAAACGGCAGTTAGCTATGCAGAGCTATGCAGTTCCTTGGCTTTTTAAGCATGAAATCCAGTCACTTTTCATCACTCTGGTCCTTTCTTGGTAAAGAAGCCCAAACAGGTAAAATGGCTGAAAAATACATGTGGCCCATTTTTGCGGGCCTGGCTTGCAGGCCTGGCCCCATGAAATTTTCAAATTTTTGCCAATGTCTCAGTTAGGCAGGACATGTATCAAAACGAGCTAAAAATGCCCTAAAGTGGATGCCAACATGATTTAAAAGCCACAATGTCAAGGAGAAAGGTGTTTAAGGGTCACTTCCGGTTTGGAGGAGGTCACTTCCTGTTTCAAAAAACGGCAGTTAGCTATGCAGAGCTATGCAGTTCCTTGGCTTTTTAAGCATGAAATCCAGTCACTTTTCATCACTCTGGTCCTTTCTTGGTAAAGAAGCCCAAACAGGTAAAATGGCTGAAAAATACATGTGGCCCATTTTTGCGGGCCTGGCTTGCAGGCCTGGGCCCATGAAATTTTCAAATTTTGGCCAATGGCTCAGTTAGGCAGGAAATGTATCAAAACAAGCTAAAATGCCCTAAAATGGATGCCAACACGATTTAAAAGCCAAAATGTCAAGGAGAAAGGTGTTTAAGGGTCACTTCCGGTTTGGAGGAGGTCACTTCCTGTTTCAAAAAACGGCAGTTAGCTATGCAAGAGCTATGCAGTTCCTTGGCTTTTTAAGCATGAAATCCAGTCACTTTTCATCACTCTGGTCCTTTCTTGGTAAAAGGAAGCCCAAACAGGTAAAATGGCTGAAAAATACATGTGGCCCATTTTTGCGGGCCTGGCTTGCAGGCCTGGCCCCATGAAATTTTCAAATTTTGCCCAATGGCTCAGTTAGGCAGGAAATGTATCAAAACGAACTAAAAATGCCCTAAAATGGATGCCAACACAATTTAAAAGCCACAATGTCAAGGAGAAAGGTGTTTAAGGGTCACTTCCGGTTTGGAGGAGGTCACTTCCTGTTTCAAAAAACGGCAGTTAGCTATGCAGAGCTATGCAGTTCCTTGGCTTTTTAAGCATGAAATCCAGTCACTTTTCATCACTCTGGTCCTTTCTTGGTAAAGAAGTCCAAACAGGTAAAATGGCTGAAAAATACATGTGGCCCATTTTTGCGGGCCTGGCTTGCAGGCCTGGCCCCATGAAATTTTCAAATTTTTGCCAATGTCTCAGTTAGGCAGGACATGTATCAAAATGAGCTAAAAATGCCCTAAAGTGGATGCCAACATGATTTAAAAGCCACAATGTCAAGGAGAAAGGTGTTTAAGGGTCACTTCCGGTTTGGAGGAGGTCACTTCCTGTTTCAAAAAACGGCAGTTAGCTATGCAGAGCTATGCAGTTCCTTGGCTTTTTAAGCATGAAATCCAGTCACTTTTCATCACTCTGGTCCTTTCTTGGTAAAGAAGCCCAAACAGGTAAAATGGCTGAAAAATACATGTGGCCCATTTTTGCGGGCCTGGCTTGCAGGCCTGGCCCCATGAAATTTTCAAATTTTTGCCAATGTCTCAGTTAGGCAGGACATGTATCAAAACGAGCTAAAAATGCCCTAAAGTGGATGCCAACATGATTTAAAAGCCACAATGTCAAGGAGAAAGGTGTTTAAGGGTCACTTCCGGTTTGGAGGAGGTCACTTCCTGTTTCAAAAAACGGCAGTTAGCTATGCAGAGCTATGCAGTTCCTTGGCTTTTTAAGCATGAAATCCAGTCACTTTTCATCACTCTGGTCCTTTCTTGGTAAAGAAGCCCAAACAGGTAAAATGGCTGAAAAATACATGTGGCCCATTTTTGCGGGCCTGGCTTGCAGGCCTGGGCCCATGAAATTTTCAAATTTTGGCCAATGGCTCAGTTAGGCAGGAAATGTATCAAAACAAGCTAAAATGCCCTAAAATGGATGCCAACACGATTTAAAAGCCAAAATGTCAAGGAGAAAGGTGTTTATGGGTCACTTCCGGTTTGGAGGAGGTCACTTCCTGTTTCAGAAAACGGCAGTTAGCTATGCAGAGCTATGCAGTTCCTTGGCTTTTTAAGCATGAAATCCAGTCACTTTTCATCACTCTGGTCCTTTCTTGGTAAAAGGAAGCCCAAACAGGTAAAATGGCTGAAAAATACATGTGGCCCATTTTTGCGGGCCTGGCTTGCAGGCCTGGCCCCATGAAATTTTCAAATTTTGGCCAATGGCTCAGTTAGGCAGGAAATGTATTAAAACGAGCTAAAAATGCCCTAAAATGGATGCCAACACAATTTAAAAGCCACAATGTCAAGGAGAAAGGTGTTTAAGGGTCACTTCCGGTTTGGAGGAGGTCACTTCCTGTTTCAAAAAACGGCAGTTAGCTATGCAGAGCTATGCAGTTCCTTGGCTTTTTAAGCATGAAATCCAGTCACTTTTCATCACTCTGGTCCTTTCTTGGTAAAAGGAAGCCCAAACAGGTAAAATGGCTGAAAAATACATGTGGCCCATGTTTGCGGGCCTGGCTTGCAGGCCTGGCCCCATGAAATTTTCAAATTTTGCCCAATGGCTCAGTTAGGCAGGAAATGTATCAAAACGAACTAAAAATGCCCTAAAATGGATGCCAACACAATTTAAAAGCCACAATGTCAAGGAGAAAGGTGTTTAAGGGTCACTTCCGGTTTGGAGGAGGTCACTTCCTGTTTCAAAAAACGGCAGTTAGCTATGCAGAGCTATGCAGTTCCTTGGCTTTTTAAGCATGAAATCCAGTCACTTTTCATCACTCTGGTCCTTTCTTGGTAAAGAAGTCCAAACAGGTAAAATGGCTGAAAAATACATGTGGCCCATTTTTGCGGGCCTGGCTTGCAGGCCTGGCCCCATGAAATTTTAAAATTTTAGCCAATGTCTCAGTTAGGCAGGAAATGTATCAAAACAAGCTAAAATGCCCTAAAATGGATGCCAACACGATTTAAAAGCCAAAATGTCAAGGAGAAAGGTGTTTATGGGTCACTTCCGGTTTGGAGGAGGTCACTTCCTGTTTCAAAAAACGGCAGTTAGCTATGCAGAGCTGTGCAGTTCCTTGGCTTTTTAAGCATGAAATCCAGTCACTTTTCATCACTCTGGTCCTTTCTTGGTAAAAGGAAGCCCAAACAGGTAAAATGGCTGAAAAATACATGTGGCCCATTTTTGCGGGCCTGGCTTGCAGGCCTGGCCCCATGAAATTTTCAAATTTTGGCCAATAGCTCAGTTAGGCAGGAAATGTATCAAAACGAGCTAAAAATGCCCTAAAATGGATGCCAACACAATTGAAAAGCCACAATGTCAAGGAGAAAGGTGTTTAAGGGTCACTTCCGGTTTGGAGGAGGTCACTTCCTGTTTCAAAAAACGGCAGTTAGCTATGCAGAGCTATGCAGTTCCTTGGCTTTTTAAGCATGAAATCCAGTCACTTTTCATCACTCTGGTCCTTTCTTGGTAAAAGGAAGCCCAAACAGGTAAAATGGCTGAAAAATACATGTGGCCCATTTTAGCGGGCCTGGCTTGCAGGCCTGGCCCCATGAAATTTTCAAATTTTGGCCAATGGCTCAGTTAGGCAGGAAATGTATCAAAACGAGCTAAAATGCGCTAAAATGGATGCCAACACGATTTAAAAGCCAAAATGTCAAGGAGAAAGGTGTTTAAGGGTCACTTCCGGTTTGGAGGAGGTCACTTCCTGTTTCAAAAAACGGCAGTAAGCTATGCAGAGCTATGCAGTTCCTTGGCTTTTTAAGCATGAAATCCAGTCACTTTTCATCACTCTGGTCCTTTCTTGGTAAAAGGAAGCCCAAACAGGTAAAATGGCTGAAAAATACATGTGGCCCATTTTTGCGGGCCTGGCTTGCAGGCCTGGCCCCATGAAATTTTCAAATTTTGGCCAATGGCTCAGTTAGGCAGGAAATGTATCAAAACGAGCTAAAAATGCCCTAAAGTGGATGCCAACACGATTTAAAAGCCACAATGTCAAGGAGAAAGGTGTTTAAGGGTCACTTCCGGTTTGGAGGAGGTCACTTCCTGTTTCAAAAAACGGCAGTTAGCTATGCAGAGCTATGCAGTTCCTTGGCTTTTTAAGCATGAAATCCAGTCACTTTTCATCACTCTGGTCTTTTCTTGGTAAAAGAAAGCCCAAACAGATAAAATGGCTGAAAAATACATGTGGCCCATTTTTGCGGGCCTGGCTTGCAGGCCTGGCCCCATGAAATTTTCAAATTTTGGCCAATGGCTCAGTTAGGCAGGAAATGTATCAAAACGAGCTAAAATGCCCTAAAATGGATGCCAACACGATTTAAAAGCCAAAATGTCAAGGAGAAAGGTGTTTATGGGTCACTTCTGGTTTGGAGGAGGTCACTTCCTGTTTCAAAAAACGGCAGTTAGCTATGCAGAGCTATGCAGTTCCTTGGCTTTTTAAGCATGAAATCCAGTCACTTTTCATCACTCTGGTCCTTTCTTGGTAAAAGGAAGCCCAAACAGGTAAAATGGCTGAAAAATACATTTGGCCCATTTTTGCGGGCCTGGGTTTGGCCCCATGGCCTGGCCCCATGAAATTTTCAAATTTTGGCCAATGGCTCAGTTAGGCAGGAAATGTATCAAAACGAGCTAAAAATGCCCTAAAGTGGATGCCAACACGATTTAAAAGCCACAATGTCAAGGAGAAAGGTGTTTAAGGGTCACTTCCGGTTTGGAGGAGGTCACTTCCTGTTTCAAAAAACGGCAGTTAGCTATGCAGAGCTATGCAGTTCCTTGGCTTTTTAAGCATGAAATCCAGTCACTTTTCATCACTCTGCTCCTTTCTTGGTAAAAGGAAGCCCAAACAGGTAAAATGGCTGAAAAATACATGTGGCCCATTTTTGCGGGCCTGGCTTGCAGGCTTGGCCCCATGAAATTTTCAAATTTTGCCCAATGGCTCAGTTAGGCAGGAAATGTATCAAAACGAGCTAAAATGACCTAAAATGGATGTCAACACGATTTAAAAGCCAAAATGTCAAGGAGAAAGGTGTTTATGGGTCACTTCCGGTTTGAAGGAGGTCACTTTCTGTTTCAAAAAACGGCAGTTAGCTATGCAGAGCTGTGCAGTTCCTTGGCTTTTTAAGCATGAAATCCAGTCACTTTTCATCACTCTGGTCCTTTCTTGGTAAAAGGAAGCCCAAACAGGTAAAATGGCTGAAAAATACATGTGGCCCATTTTTGCGGGCCTGGCTTGCAGGCCTGGCCCCATGAAATTTTCAAATTTTGGCCAATAGCTCAGTTAGGCAGGAAATGTATCAAAACGAGCTAAAAATGCCCTAAAATGGATGCCAACACAATTGAAAAGCCACAATGTCAAGGAGAAAGGTGTTTAAGGGTCACTTCCGGTTTGGAGGAGGTCACTTCCTGTTTCAAAAAACGGCAGTTAGCTATGCAGAGCTATGCAGTTCCTTGGCTTTTTAAGCATGAAATCCAGTCACTTTTCATCACTCTGGTCCTTTCTTGGTAAAAGGAAGCCCAAACAGGTAAAATGGCTGAAAAATACATGTGGCCCATTTTAGCGGGCCTGGCTTGCAGGCCTGGCCCCATGAAATTTTCAAATTTTGGCCAATGGCTCAGTTAGGCAGGAAATGTATCAAAACGAGCTAAAATGCGCTAAAATGGATGCCAACACGATTTAAAAGCCAAAATGTCAAGGAGAAAGGTGTTTAAGGGTCACTTCCGGTTTGGAGGAGGTCACTTCCTGTTTCAAAAAACGGCAGTTAGCTATGCAGAGCTATGCAGTTCCTTGGCTTTTTAAGCATGAAATCCAGTCACTTTTCATCACTCTGGTCCTTTCTTGGTAAAAGGAAGCCCAAACAGGTAAAATGGCTGAAAAATACATTTGGCCCATTTTTGCGGGCCTGGGTTTGGCCCCATGGCCTGGCCCCATGAAATTTTCAAGTTTTGGCCAATGGCTCAGTTAGGCAGGAAATGTATCAAAACGAGCTAAAAATGCCCTAAAGTGGATGCCAACACGATTTAAAAGCCACAATGTCAAGGAGAAAGGTGTTTAAGGGTCACTTCCGGTTTGGAGGAGGTCACTTCCTGTTTCAAAAAACGGCAGTAAGCTATGCAGAGCTATGCAGTTCCTTGGCTTTTTAAGCATGAAATCCAGTCACTTTTCATCACTCTGGTCCTTTCTTGGTAAAAGGAAGCCCAAACAGGTAAAATGGCTGAAAAATACATGTGGCCCATTTTTGCGGGCCTGGCTTGCAGGCCTGGCCCCATGAAATTTTCAAATTTTGGCCAATGGCTCAGTTAGGCAGGAAATGTATCAAAACGAGCTAAAAATGCCCTAAAGTGGATGCCAACACGATTTAAAAGCCACAATGTCAAGGAGAAAGGTGTTTAAGGGTCACTTCCGGTTTGGAGGAGGTCACTTCCTGTTTCAAAAAACGGCAGTTAGCTATGCAGAGCTATGCAGTTCCTTGGCTTTTTAAGCATGAAATCCAGTCACTTTTCATCACTCTGGTCTTTTCTTGGTAAAAGAAAGCCCAAACAGATAAAATGGCTGAAAAATACATGTGGCCCATTTTTGCGGGCCTGGCTTGCAGGCCTGGCCCCATGAAATTTTCAAATTTTGGCCAATGGCTCAGTTAGGCAGGAAATGTATCAAAACGAGCTAAAATGCCCTAAAATGGATGCCAACACGATTTAAAAGCCAAAATGTCAAGGAGAAAGGTGTTTATGGGTCACTTCTGGTTTGGAGGAGGTCACTTCCTGTTTCAAAAAACGGCAGTTAGCTATGCAGAGCTATGCAGTTCCTTGGCTTTTTAAGCATGAAATCCAGTCACTTTTCATCACTCTGGTCCTTTCTTGGTAAAAGGAAGCCCAAACAGGTAAAATGGCTGAAAAATACATTTGGCCCATTTTTGCGGGCCTGGGTTTGGCCCCATGGCCTGGCCCCATGAAATTTTCAAATTTTGGCCAATGGCTCAGTTAGGCAGGAAATGTATCAAAACGAGCTAAAAATGCCCTAAAGTGGATGCCAACACGATTTAAAAGCCACAATGTCAAGGAGAAAGGTGTTTAAGGGTCACTTCCGGTTTGGAGGAGGTCACTTCCTGTTTCAAAAAACGGCAGTTAGCTATGCAGAGCTATGCAGTTCCTTGGCTTTTTAAGCATGAAATCCAGTCACTTTTCATCACTCTGCTCCTTTCTTGGTAAAAGGAAGCCCAAACAGGTAAAATGGCTGAAAAATACATGTGGCCCATTTTTGCGGGCCTGGCTTGCAGGCTTGGCCCCATGAAATTTTCAAATTTTGCCCAATGGCTCAGTTAGGCAGGAAATGTATCAAAACGAGCTAAAATGACCTAAAATGGATGTCAACACGATTTAAAAGCCAAAATGTCAAGGAGAAAGGTGTTTATGGGTCACTTCCGGTTTGAAGGAGGTCACTTCCTGTTTCAAAAAACGGCAGTTAGCTATGCAGAGCTGTGCAGTTCCTTGGCTTTTTAAGCATGAAATCCAGTCACTTTTCATCACTCTGGTCCTTTCTTGGTAAAAGGAAGCCCAAACAGGTAAAATGGCTGAAAAATACATGTGGCCCATTTTTGCGGGCCTGGCTTGCAGGCCTGGCCCCATGAAATTTTCAAATTTTGGCCAATAGCTCAGTTAGGCAGGAAATGTATCAAAACGAGCTAAAAATGCCCTAAAATGGATGCCAACACAATTGAAAAGCCACAATGTCAAGGAGAAAGGTGTTTAAGGGTCACTTCCGGTTTGGAGGAGGTCACTTCCTGTTTCAAAAAACGGCAGTTAGCTATGCAGAGCTATGCAGTTCCTTGGCTTTTTAAGCATGAAATCCAGTCACTTTTCATCACTCTGGTCCTTTCTTGGTAAAAGGAAGCCCAAACAGGTAAAATGGCTGAAAAATACATGTGGCCCATTTTAGCGGGCCTGGCTTGCAGGCCTGGCCCCATGAAATTTTCAAATTTTGGCCAATGGCTCAGTTAGGCAGGAAATGTATCAAAACGAGCTAAAATGCGCTAAAATGGATGCCAACACGATTTAAAAGCCAAAATGTCAAGGAGAAAGGTGTTTAAGGGTCACTTCCGGTTTGGAGGAGGTCACTTCCTGTTTCAAAAAACGGCAGTTAGCTATGCAGAGCTATGCAGTTCCTTGGCTTTTTAAGCATGAAATCCAGTCACTTTTCATCACTCTGGTCCTTTCTTGGTAAAAGGAAGCCCAAACAGGTAAAATGGCTGAAAAATACATTTGGCCCATTTTTGCGGGCCTGGGTTTGGCCCCATGGCCTGGCCCCATGAAATTTTCAAGTTTTGGCCAATGGCTCAGTTAGGCAGGAAATGTATCAAAACGAGCTAAAAATGCCCTAAAGTGGATGCCAACACGATTTAAAAGCCACAATGTCAAGGAGAAAGGTGTTTAAGGGTCACTTCCGGTTTGGAGGAGGTCACTTCCTGTTTCAAAAAACGGCAGTTAGCTATGCAGAGCTATGCAGTTCCTTGGCTTTTTAAGCATGAAATCCAGTCACTTTTCATCACTCTGCTCCTTTCTTGGTAAAAGGAAGCCCAAACAGGTAAAATGGCTGAAAAATACATGTGGCCCATTTTTGCGGGCCTGGCTTGCAGGCTTGGCCCCATGAAATTTTCAAATTTTGCCCAATGGCTCAGTTAGGCAGGAAATGTATCAAAACGAGCTAAAATGACCTAAAATGGATGTCAACACGATTTAAAAGCCAAAATGTCAAGGAGAAAGGTGTTTATGGGTCACTTCCGGTTTGAAGGAGGTCACTTCCTGTTTCAAAAAACGGCAGTTAGCTATGCAGAGCTATGCAGTTCCTTGGCTTTTTAAGCATGAAATCCAGTCACTTTTCATCACTCTGGTCCTTTCTTGGTAAAGAAGTCCAAACAGGTAAAATGGCTGAAAAATACATGTGGCCCATTTTTGCGGGCCTGGCTTGCAGGCCTGGCCCCATGAAATTTTCAAATTTTTGCCAATGTCTCAGTTAGGCAGGACATGTATCAAAATGAGCTAAAAATGCCCTAAAGTGGATGCCAACATGATTTAAAAGCCACAATGTCAAGGAGAAAGGTGTTTAAGGGTCACTTCCGGTTTGGAGGAGGTCACTTCCTGTTTCAAAAAACGGCAGTTAGCTATGCAGAGCTATGCAGTTCCTTGGCTTTTTAAGCATGAAATCCAGTCACTTTTCATCACTCTGGTCCTTTCTTGGTAAAGAAGCCCAAACAGGTAAAATGGCTGAAAAATACATGTGGCCCATTTTTGCGGGCCTGGCTTGCAGGCCTGGCCCCATGAAATTTTCAAATTTTTGCCAATGTCTCAGTTAGGCAGGACATGTATCAAAACGAGCTAAAAATGCCCTAAAGTGGATGCCAACATGATTTAAAAGCCACAATGTCAAGGAGAAAGGTGTTTAAGGGTCACTTCCGGTTTGGAGGAGGTCACTTCCTGTTTCAAAAAACGGCAGTTAGCTATGCAGAGCTATGCAGTTCCTTGGCTTTTTAAGCATGAAATCCAGTCACTTTTCATCACTCTGGTCCTTTCTTGGTAAAGAAGCCCAAACAGGTAAAATGGCTGAAAAATACATGTGGCCCATTTTTGCGGGCCTGGCTTGCAGGCCTGGGCCCATGAAATTTTCAAATTTTGGCCAATGGCTCAGTTAGGCAGGAAATGTATCAAAACAAGCTAAAATGCCCTAAAATGGATGCCAACACGATTTAAAAGCCAAAATGTCAAGGAGAAAGGTGTTTATGGGTCACTTCCGGTTTGGAGGAGGTCACTTCCTGTTTCAGAAAACGGCAGTTAGCTATGCAGAGCTATGCAGTTCCTTGGCTTTTTAAGCATGAAATCCAGTCACTTTTCATCACTCTGGTCCTTTCTTGGTAAAAGGAAGCCCAAACAGGTAAAATGGCTGAAAAATACATGTGGCCCATTTTTGCGGGCCTGGCTTGCAGGCCTGGCCCCATGAAATTTTCAAATTTTGGCCAATGGCTCAGTTAGGCAGGAAATGTATTAAAACGAGCTAAAAATGCCCTAAAATGGATGCCAACACAATTTAAAAGCCACAATGTCAAGGAGAAAGGTGTTTAAGGGTCACTTCCGGTTTGGAGGAGGTCACTTCCTGTTTCAAAAAACGGCAGTTAGCTATGCAGAGCTATGCAGTTCCTTGGCTTTTTAAGCATGAAATCCAGTCACTTTTCATCACTCTGGTCCTTTCTTGGTAAAAGGAAGCCCAAACAGGTAAAATGGCTGAAAAATACATGTGGCCCATGTTTGCGGGCCTGGCTTGCAGGCCTGGCCCCATGAAATTTTCAAATTTTGCCCAATGGCTCAGTTAGGCAGGAAATGTATCAAAACGAACTAAAAATGCCCTAAAATGGATGCCAACACAATTTAAAAGCCACAATGTCAAGGAGAAAGGTGTTTAAGGGTCACTTCCGGTTTGGAGGAGGTCACTTCCTGTTTCAAAAAACGGCAGTTAGCTATGCAGAGCTATGCAGTTCCTTGGCTTTTTAAGCATGAAATCCAGTCACTTTTCATCACTCTGGTCCTTTCTTGGTAAAGAAGTCCAAACAGGTAAAATGGCTGAAAAATACATGTGGCCCATTTTTGCGGGCCTGGCTTGCAGGCCTGGCCCCATGAAATTTTAAAATTTTAGCCAATGTCTCAGTTAGGCAGGAAATGTATCAAAACAAGCTAAAATGCCCTAAAATGGATGCCAACACGATTTAAAAGCCAAAATGTCAAGGAGAAAGGTGTTTATGGGTCACTTCCGGTTTGGAGGAGGTCACTTCCTGTTTCAAAAAACGGCAGTTAGCTATGCAGAGCTGTGCAGTTCCTTGGCTTTTTAAGCATGAAATCCAGTCACTTTTCATCACTCTGGTCCTTTCTTGGTAAAAGGAAGCCCAAACAGGTAAAATGGCTGAAAAATACATGTGGCCCATTTTTGCGGGCCTGGCTTGCAGGCCTGGCCCCATGAAATTTTCAAATTTTGGCCAATAGCTCAGTTAGGCAGGACATGTATCAAAACGAGCTAAAAATGCCCTAAAATGGATGCCAACACAATTGAAAAGCCACAATGTCAAGGAGAAAGGTGTTTAAGGGTCACTTCCGGTTTGGAGGAGGTCACTTCCTGTTTCAAAAAACGGCAGTTAGCTATGCAGAGCTATGCAGTTCCTTGGCTTTTTAAGCATGAAATCCAGTCACTTTTCATCACTCTGGTCCTTTCTTGGTAAAAGGAAGCCCAAACAGGTAAAATGGCTGAAAAATACATGTGGCCCATTTTAGCGGGCCTGGCTTGCAGGCCTGGCCCCATGAAATTTTCAAATTTTGGCCAATGGCTCAGTTAGGCAGGAAATGTATCAAAACGAGCTAAAATGCGCTAAAATGGATGCCAACACGATTTAAAAGCCAAAATGTCAAGGAGAAAGGTGTTTAAGGGTCACTTCCGGTTTGGAGGAGGTCACTTCCTGTTTCAAAAAACGGCAGTAAGCTATGCAGAGCTATGCAGTTCCTTGGCTTTTTAAGCATGAAATCCAGTCACTTTTCATCACTCTGGTCCTTTCTTGGTAAAAGGAAGCCCAAACAGGTAAAATGGCTGAAAAATACATGTGGCCCATTTTTGCGGGCCTGGCTTGCAGGCCTGGCCCCATGAAATTTTCAAATTTTGGCCAATGGCTCAGTTAGGCAGGAAATGTATCAAAACGAGCTAAAAATGCCCTAAAGTGGATGCCAACACGATTTAAAAGCCACAATGTCAAGGAGAAAGGTGTTTAAGGGTCACTTCCGGTTTGGAGGAGGTCACTTCCTGTTTCAAAAAACGGCAGTTAGCTATGCAGAGCTATGCAGTTCCTTGGCTTTTTAAGCATGAAATCCAGTCACTTTTCATCACTCTGGTCTTTTCTTGGTAAAAGAAAGCCCAAACAGATAAAATGGCTGAAAAATACATGTGGCCCATTTTTGCGGGCCTGGCTTGCAGGCCTGGCCCCATGAAATTTTCAAATTTTGGCCAATGGCTCAGTTAGGCAGGAAATGTATCAAAACGAGCTAAAATGCCCTAAAATGGATGCCAACACGATTTAAAAGCCAAAATGTCAAGGAGAAAGGTGTTTATGGGTCACTTCTGGTTTGGAGGAGGTCACTTCCTGTTTCAAAAAACGGCAGTTAGCTATGCAGAGCTATGCAGTTCCTTGGCTTTTTAAGCATGAAATCCAGTCACTTTTCATCACTCTGCTCCTTTCTTGGTAAAAGGAAGCCCAAACAGGTAAAATGGCTGAAAAATACATTTGGCCCATTTTTGCGGGCCTGGGTTTGGCCCCATGGCCTGGCCCCATGAAATTTTCAAATTTTGGCCAATGGCTCAGTTAGGCAGGAAATGTATCAAAACGAGCTAAAAATGCCCTAAAGTGGATGCCAACACGATTTAAAAGCCACAATGTCAAGGAGAAAGGTGTTTAAGGGTCACTTCCGGTTTGGAGGAGGTCACTTCCTGTTTCAAAAAACGGCAGTTAGCTATGCAGAGCTATGCAGTTCCTTGGCTTTTTAAGCATGAAATCCAGTCACTTTTCATCACTCTGGTCCTTTCTTGGTAAAAGGAAGCCCAAACAGGTAAAATGGCTGAAAAATACATGTGGCCCATTTTTGCGGGCCTGGCTTGCAGGCTTGGCCCCATGAAATTTTCAAATTTTGCCCAATGGCTCAGTTAGGCAGGAAATGTATCAAAACGAGCTAAAATGACCTAAAATGGATGTCAACACGATTTAAAAGCCAAAATGTCAAGGAGAAAGGTGTTTATGGGTCACTTCCGGTTTGAAGGAGGTCACTTCCTGTTTCAAAAAACGGCAGTTAGCTATGCAGAGCTATGCAGTTCCTTGGCTTTTTAAGCATGAAATCCAGTCACTTTTCATCACTCTGGTCCTTTCTTGGTAAAAGGAAGCCCAAACAGGTAAAATGGCTGAAAAATACATTTGGCCCATTTTTGCGGGCCTGGGTTTGGCCCCATGGCCTGGCCCCATGAAATTTTCAAGTTTTGGCCAATGGCTCAGTTAGGCAGGAAATGTATCAAAACGAGCTAAAAATGCCCTAAAGTGGATGCCAACACGATTTAAAAGCCACAATGTCAAGGAGAAAGGTGTTTAAGGGTCACTTCCGATTTGGAGGAGGTCACTTCCTGTTTCAAAAAACGGCAGTTAGCTATGCAGAGCTATGCAGTTCCTTGGCTTTTTAAGCATGAAATCCAGTCACTTTTCATCACTCTGCTCCTTTCTTGGTAAAAGGAAGCCCAAACAGGTAAAATGGCTGAAAAATACATGTGGCCCATTTTTGCGGGCCTGGCTTGCAGGCTTGGCCCCATGAAATTTTAAAATTTTGCCCAATGGCTCAGTTAGGCAGGAAATGTATCAAAACGAGCTAAAATGACCTAAAATGGATGTCAACACGATTTAAAAGCCAAAATGTCAAGGAGAAAGGTGTTTATGGGTCACTTCCGGTTTGAAGGAGGTCACTTCCTGTTTCAAAAAACGGCAGTTAGCTATGCAGAGCTATGCAGTTCCTTGGCTTTTTAAGCATGAAATCCAGTCACTTTTCATCACTCTGGTCCTTTCTTGGTAAAGAAGTCCAAACAGGTAAAATGGCTGAAAAATACATGTGGCCCATTTTTGCGGGCCTGGCTTGCAGGCCTGGCCCCATGAAATTTTAAAATTTTAGCCAATGTCTCAGTTAGGCAGGACATGTATCAAAACGAGCTAAAAATGCCCTAAAGTGGATGCCATCATGATTTAAAAGCCACAATGTCAAGGAGAAAGGTGTTTAAGGGTCACTTCCGGTTTGGAGGAGGTCACTTCCTGTTTCAAAAAACGGCAGTTAGCTATGCAGAGCTATGCAGTTCCTTGGCTTTTTAAGCATGAAATCCAGTCACTTTTCATCACTCTGGTCCTTTCTTGGTAAAAGGAAGCCCAAACAGGTAAAATGGCTGAAAAATACATGTGGCCCATGTTTGCGGGCCTGGCTTGCAGGCCTGGCCCCATGAAATTTTCAAATTTTGGCCAATGGCTCAGTTAGGCAGGAAATGTATCAAAACGAGCTAAAAATGCCCTAAAGTGGATGCCAACACGATTTAAAAGCCACAATGTCAAGGAGAAAGGTGTTTAAGGGTCACTTCCGGTTTGGAGGAGGTCACTTCCTGTTTCAAAAAACGGCAGTTAGCTATGCAGAGCTATGCAGTTCCTTGGCTTTTTAAGCATGAAATCCAGTCACTTTTCATCACTCTGGTCTTTTCTTGGTAAAAGGAAGCCCAAACAGATAAAATGGCTGAAAAATACATGTGGCCCATTTTTGCGGGCCTGGCTTGCAGGCCTGGCCCCATGAAATTTTCAAATTTTGGCCAATGGCTCAGTTAGGCAGGAAATGTATCAAAACGAGCTAAAATGCCCTAAAATGGATGCCAACACGATTTAAAAGCCAAAATGTCAAGGAGAAAGGTGTTTAAGGGTCACTTCCGGTTTGGAGGAGGTCACTTCCTGTTTCAAAAAACGGCAGTAAGCTATGCAGAGCTATGCAGTTCCTTGGCTTTTTAAGCATGAAATCCAGTCACTTTTCATCACTCTTGTCCTTTCTTGGTAAAAGGAAGCCCAAACAGGTAAAATGGCTGAAAAATACATGTGGCCCATTTTTGCGGGCCTGGCTTGCAGGCCTGGCCCCATGAAATTTTCAAATTTTGGCCAATGGCTCAGTTAGGCAGGAAATGTATCAAAACGAGGTAAAAATGCCCTAAAATGGATGCCAACACAATTTAAAAGCCACAATGTCAAGGAGAAAGGTGTTTAAGGGTCACTTCCGGTTTGGAGGAGGTCACTTCCTGTTTCAAAAAACGGCAGTTAGCTATGCAGAACTATGCAGTTCCTTGGCTTTTTAAGCATGAAATCCAGTCACTTTTCATCACTCTGGTCCTTTCTTGGTAAAAGGAAGCCCAAACAGGTAAAATGGCTGAAAAATACATTTGGCCCATTTTTGCGGGCCTGGGTTTGGCCCCATGGCCTGGCCCCATGAAATTTTCAAATTTTGGCCAATGGCTCAGTTAGGCAGGAAATGTATCAAAACGAGCTAAAAATGCCCTAAAGTGGATGCCAACACGATTTAAAAGCCACAATGTCAAGGAGAAAGGTGTTTAAGGGTCACTTCCGGTTTGGAGGAGGTCACTTCCTGTTTCAAAAAACGGCAGTTAGCTATGCAGAGCTATGCAGTTCCTTGGCTTTTTAAGCATGAAATCCAGTCACTTTTCATCACTCTTGTCCTTTCTTGGTAAAAGGAAGCCCAAACAGGTAAAATGGCTGAAAAATACATGTGGCCCATTTTTGCGGGCCTGGCTTGCAGGCCTGGCCCCATGAAATTTTCAAATTTTGCCCAATGGCTCAGTTAGGCAGGAAATGTATCAAAACGAACTAAAAATGCCTTAAAATGGATGCCAACACAATTTAAAAGCCACAATGTCAAGGAGAAAGGTGTTTAAGGGTCACTTCCGGTTTGGAGGAGGTCCCTTCCTGTTTCAAAAAACGGCAGTTAGCTATGCAGAGCTATGCAGTTCCTTGGCTTTTTAAGCATGAAATCCAGTCACTTTTCATCACTCTGGTCCTTTCTTGGTAAAAGGAAGCCCAAACAGGTAAAATGGCTGAAAAATACATGTGGCCCATTTTTGCGGGCCTGGCTTGCAGGCCTGGCCCCATGAAATTTTCAAATTTTGGCCAATGGCTCAGTTAGGCAGGAAATGTATCAAAACGAGCTAAAATGACCTAAAATGGATGTCAACACGATTTAAAAGCCAAAATGTCAAGGAGAAAGGTGTTTATGGGTTACTTCCGGTTTGAAGGAGGTCACTTCCTGTTTCAAAAAACGGCAGTTAGCTATGCAGAGCTATGCAGTTCCTTGGCTTTTTAAGCATGAAATCCAGTCACTTTTCATCACTCTGGTCCTTTCTTGGTAAAGAAGTCCAAACAGGTAAAATGGCTGAAAAATACATGTGGCCCATTTTTGCGGGCCTGGCTTGCAGGCCTGGCCCCATGA
This sequence comes from Lithobates pipiens, assembly GCF_037356315.1. Taxonomy (NCBI): domain Eukaryota; kingdom Metazoa; phylum Chordata; class Amphibia; order Anura; family Ranidae; genus Lithobates; species Lithobates pipiens. The sequence goes on along the minus strand of NW_027507748.1, from coordinate 226,654,621 downwards.
AATTTTAAAATTTTAGCCAATGTCTCAGTTAGGCAGGACATGTATCAAAACGAGCTAAAAATGCCCTAAAGTGGATGCCATCATGATTTAAAAGCCACAATGTCAAGGAGAAAGGTGTTTAAGGGTCACTTCCGGTTTGGAGGAGGTCACTTCCTGTTTAAAAAAACGGCAGTTAGCTATGCAGAGCTATGCAGTTCCTTGGCTTTTTAAGCATGAAATCGAGTCACTTTTCATCACTCTGGTCCTTTCTTGGTAAAAGGAAGCCCAAACAGGTAAAATGGCTGAAAAATACATGTGGCCCATTTTTGCGGGCCTGGCTTGCAGGCCTGGCCCCATGAAATTTTAAAATTTTGGCCAATGGCTCAGTTAGGCAGGAAATGTATTAAAACGAACTAAAAATGCCCAAAAATGGATGCCAACACAATTTAAAAGCCACAATGTCAAGGAGAAAGGTGTTTAAGGGTCACTTCCGGTTTGGAGGAGGTCACTTCCTGTTTCAAAAAACGGCAGTTAGCTATGCAGAGCTATGCAGTTCCTTGGCTTTTTAAGCATGAAATCCAGTCACTTTTCATCACTCTGGTCCTTTCTTGGTAAAGAAGTCCAAACAGGTAAAATGGCTGAAAAATACATGTGGCCCATTTTTGCGGGCCTGGCTTGCAGGCCTGGCCCCATGAAATTTTAAAATTTTAGCCAATGTCTCAGTTAGGCAGGACATGTATCAAAACGAGCTAAAATGACCTAAAATGGATGTCAACACGATTTAAAAGCCAAAATGTCAAGGAGAAAGGTGTTTATGGGTCACTTCCGGTTTGAAGGAGGTCACTTCCTGTTTCAAAAAACGGCAGTTAGCTATGCAGAGCTATGCAGTTCCTTGGCTTTTTAAGCATGCAATCCAGTCACTTTTCATCACTCTGGTCCTTTCTTGGTAAAGAAGTCCAAACAGGTAAAATGGCTGAAAAATACATGTGGCCCATTTTTGCGGGCCTGGCTTGCAGGCCTGGCCCCATGAAATTTTAAAATTTTAGCCAATGTCTCAGTTAGGCAGGACATGTATCAAAACGAGCTAAAAATGCCCTAAAGTGGATGCCAACATGATTTAAAAGCCACAATGTCAAGGAGAAAGGTGTTTAAGGGTCACTTCCGGTTTGGAGGAGGTCACTTCCTGTTTCAAAAAACGGCAGTTAGCTATGCAGAGCTATGCAGTTCCTTGGCTTTTTAAGCATGAAATCCAGTCACTTTTCATCACTCTGGTCCTTTCTTGGTAAAAGGAAGCCCAAACAGGTAAAATGGCTGAAAAATACATGTGGCCCATTTTTGCGGGCCTGGCTTGCAGGCCTGGCCCCATGAAATTTTCAAATTTTGGCCAATGGCTCAGTTAGGCAGGAAATGTATCAAAACGAGCTAAAATGCCCTAAAATGGATGCCAACACGATTTAAAAGCCAAAATGTCAAGGAGAAAGGTGTTTATGGGTCACTTCTGGTTTGGAGGAGGTCACTTCCTGTTTCAAAAAACGGCAGTTAGCTATGCAGAGCTATGCAGTTCCTTGGCTTTTTAAGCATGAAATCCAGTCACTTTTCATCACTCTGCTCCTTTCTTGGTAAAAGGAAGCCCAAACAGGTAAAATGGCTGAAAAATACATTTGGCCCATTTTTGCGGGCCTGGGTTTGGCCCCATGGCCTGGCCCCATGAAATTTTCAAATTTTGGCCAATGGCTCAGTTAGGCAGGAAATGTATCAAAACGAGCTAAAAATGCCCTAAAGTGGATGCCAACACGATTTAAAAGCCACAATGTCAAGGAGAAAGGTGTTTAAGGGTCACTTCCGGTTTGGAGGAGGTCACTTCCTGTTTCAAAAAACGGCAGTTAGCTATGCAGAGCTATGCAGTTCCTTGGCTTTTTAAGCATGAAATCCAGTCACTTTTCATCACTCTGCTCCTTTCTTGGTAAAAGGAAGCCCAAACAGGTAAAATGGCTGAAAAATACATGTGGCCCATTTTTGCGGGCCTGGCTTGCAGGCTTGGCCCCATGAAATTTTCAAATTTTGCCCAATGGCTCAGTTAGGCAGGAAATGTATCAAAACGAGCTAAAATGACCTAAAATGGATGTCAACACGATTTAAAAGCCAAAATGTCAAGGAGAAAGGTGTTTATGGGTCACTTCCGGTTTGAAGGAGGTCACTTCCTGTTTCAAAAAACGGCAGTTAGCTATGCAGAGCTATGCAGTTCCTTGGCTTTTTAAGCATGAAATCCAGTCACTTTTCATCACTCTGGTCCTTTCTTGGTAAAGAAGTCCAAACAGGTAAAATGGCTGAAAAATACATGTGGCCCATTTTTGCGGGCCTGGCTTGCAGGCCTGGCCCCATGAAATTTTAAAATTTTAGCCAATGTCTCAGTTAGGCAGGACATGTATCAAAACGAGCTAAAAATGCCCTAAAGTGGATGCCATCATGATTTAAAAGCCACAATGTCAAGGAGAAAGGTGTTTAAGGGTCACTTCCGGTTTGGAGGAGGTCACTTCCTGTTTCAAAAAACGGCAGTTAGCTATGCAGAGCTATGCAGTTCCTTGGCTTTTTAAGCATGAAATCCAGTCACTTTTCATCACTCTGGTCCTTTCTTGGTAAAAGGAAGCCCAAACAGGTAAAATGGCTGAAAAATACATGTGGCCCATTTTTGCGGGCCTGGCTTGCAGGCTTGGCCCCATGAAATTTTCAAATTTTGCCCAATGGCTCAGTTAGGCAGGAAATGTATCAAAACGAGCTAAAATGACCTAAAATGGATGTCAACACGATTTAAAAGCCAAAATGTCAAGGAGAAAGGTGTTTATGGGTCACTTCCGGTTTGAAGGAGGTCACTTCCTGTTTCAAAAAACGGCAGTTAGCTATGCAGAGCTATGCAGTTCCTTGGCTTTTTAAGCATGAAATCCAGTCACTTTTCATCACTCTGGTCCTTTCTTGGTAAAGAAGTCCAAACAGGTAAAATGGCTGAAAAATACATGTGGCCCATTTTTGCGGGCCTGGCTTGCAGGCCTGGCCCCATGAAATTTTAAAATTTTAGCCAATGTCTCAGTTAGGCAGGACATGTATCAAAACGAGCTAAAAATGCCCTAAAGTGGATGCCATCATGATTTAAAAGCCACAATGTCAAGGAGAAAGGTGTTTAAGGGTCACTTCCGGTTTGGAGGAGGTCACTTCCTGTTTCAAAAAACGGCAGTTAGCTATGCAGAGCTATGCAGTTCCTTGGCTTTTTAAGCATGAAATCCAGTCACTTTTCATCACTCTGGTCCTTTCTTGGTAAAAGGAAGCCCAAACAGGTAAAATGGCTGAAAAATACATGTGGCCCATTTTTGCGGGCCTGGCTTGCAGGCCTGGCCCCATGAAATTTTCAAATTTTGGCCAATGGCTCAGTTAGGCAGGAAATGTATCAAAACGAGCTAAAAATGCCCTAAAGTGGATGCCAACACGATTTAAAAGCCACAATGTCAAGGAGAAAGGTGTTTAAGGGTCACTTCCGGTTTGGAGGAGGTCACTTCCTGTTTCAAAAAACGGCAGTTAGCTATGCAGAGCTATGCAGTTCCTTGGCTTTTTAAGCATGAAATCCAGTCACTTTTCATCACTCTGGTCTTTTCTTGGTAAAAGGAAGCCCAAACAGATAAAATGGCTGAAAAATACATGTGGCCCATTTTTGCGGGCCTGGCTTGCAGGCCTGGCCCCATGAAATTTTCAAATTTTGGCCAATGGCTCAGTTAGGCAGGAAATGTATCAAAACGAGCTAAAATGCCCTAAAATGGATGCCAACACGATTTAAAAGCCAAAATGTCAAGGAGAAAGGTGTTTAAGGGTCACTTCCGGTTTGGAGGAGGTCACTTCCTGTTTCAAAAAACGGCAGTAAGCTATGCAGAGCTATGCAGTTCCTTGGCTTTTTAAGCATGAAATCCAGTCACTTTTCATCACTCTTGTCCTTTCTTGGTAAAAGGAAGCCCAAACAGGTAAAATGGCTGAAAAATACATGTGGCCCATTTTTGCGGGCCTGGCTTGCAGGCCTGGCCCCATGAAATTTTCAAATTTTGGCCAATGGCTCAGTTAGGCAGGAAATGTATCAAAACGAGGTAAAAATGCCCTAAAATGGATGCCGACACAATTTAAAAGCCACAATGTCAAGGAGAAAGGTGTTTAAGGGTCACTTCCGGTTTGGAGGAGGTCACTTCCTGTTTCAAAAAACGGCAGTTAGCTATGCAGAACTATGCAGTTCCTTGGCTTTTTAAGCATGAAATCCAGTCACTTTTCATCACTCTGGTCCTTTCTTGGTAAAAGGAAGCCCAAACAGGTAAAATGGCTGAAAAATACATTTGGCCCATTTTTGCGGGCCTGGGTTTGGCCCCATGGCCTGGCCCCATGAAATTTTCAAATTTTGGCCAATGGCTCAGTTAGGCAGGAAATGTATCAAAACGAACTAAAAATGCCTTAAAATGGATGCCAACACAATTTAAAAGCCACAATGTCAAGGAGAAAGGTGTTTAAGGGTCACTTCCGGTTTGGAGGAGGTCCCTTCCTGTTTCAAAAAACGGCAGTTAGCTATGCAGAGCTATGCAGTTCCTTGGCTTTTTAAGCATGAAATCCAGTCACTTTTCATCACTCTGGTCCTTTCTTGGTAAAAGGAAGCCCAAACAGGTAAAATGGCTGAAAAATACATGTGGCCCATTTTTGCGGGCCTGGCTTGCAGGCCTGGCCCCATGAAATTTTCAAATTTTGGCCAATGGCTCAGTTAGGCAGGAAATGTATCAAAACGAGCTAAAATGCCCTAAAATGGATGTCAACACGATTTAAAAGCCAAAATGTCAAGGAGAAAGGTGTTTATGGGTTACTTCCGGTTTGAAGGAGGTCACTTCCTGTTTCAAAAAACGGCAGTTAGCTATGCAGAGCTATGCAGTTCCTTGGCTTTTTAAGCATGAAATCCAGTCACTTTTCATCACTCTGGTCCTTTCTTGGTAAAGAAGTCCAAACAGGTAAAATGGCTGAAAAATACATGTGGCCCATTTTTGCGGGCCTGGCTTGCAGGCCTGGCCCCATGAAATTTTAAAATTTTAGCCAATGTCTCAGTTAGGCAGGACATGTATCAAAACGAGCTAAAAATGCCCTAAAGTGGATGCCATCATGATTTAAAAGCCACAATGTCAAGGAGAAAGGTGTTTAAGGGTCACTTCCGGTTTGGAGGAGGTCACTTCCTGTTTAAAAAAACGGCAGTTAGCTATGCAGAGCTATGCAGTTCCTTGGCTTTTTAAGCATGAAATCGAGTCACTTTTCATCACTCTGGTCCTTTCTTGGTAAAAGGAAGCCCAAACAGGTAAAATGGCTGAAAAATACATGTGGCCCATTTTTGCGGGCCTGGCTTGCAGGCCTGGCCCCATGAAATTTTAAAATTTTGGCCAATGGCTCAGTTAGGCAGGAAATGTATTAAAACGAACTAAAAATGCCCAAAAATGGATGCCAACACAATTTAAAAGCCACAATGTCAAGGAGAAAGGTGTTTAAGGGTCACTTCCGGTTTGGAGGAGGTCACTTCCTGTTTCAAAAAACGGCAGTAAGCTATGCAGAGCTATGCAGTTCCTTGGCTTTTTAAGCATGAAATCCAGTCACTTTTCATCACTCTTGTCCTTTCTTGGTAAAAGGAAGCCCAAACAGGTAAAATGGCTGAAAAATACATGTGGCCCATTTTTGCGGGCCTGGCTTGCAGGCCTGGCCCCATGAAATTTTCAAATTTTGGCCAATGGCTCAGTTAGGCAGGAAATGTATTAAAACGAACTAAAAATGCCCAAAAATGGATGCCAACACAATTTAAAAGCCACAATGTCAAGGAGAAAGGTGTTTAAGGGTCACTTCCGGTTTGGAGGAGGTCACTTCCTGTTTCAAAAAACGGCAGTTAGCTATGCAGAGCTATGCAGTTCCTTGGCTTTTTAAGCATGAAATCCAGTCACTTTTCATCACTCTGGTCCTTTCTTGGTAAAGAAGTCCAAACAGGTAAAATGGCTGAAAAATACATGTGGCCCATTTTTGCGGGCCTGGCTTGCAGGCCTGGCCCCATGAAATTTTAAAATTTTAGCCAATGTCTCAGTTAGGCAGGACATGTATCAAAACGAGCTAAAATGACCTAAAATGGATGTCAACACGATTTAAAAGCCAAAATGTCAAGGAGAAAGGTGTTTATGGGTCACTTCCGGTTTGAAGGAGGTCACTTCCTGTTTCAAAAAACGGCAGTTAGCTATGCAGAGCTATGCAGTTCCTTGGCTTTTTAAGCATGCAATCCAGTCACTTTTCATCACTCTGGTCCTTTCTTGGTAAAGAAGTCCAAACAGGTAAAATGGCTGAAAAATACATGTGGCCCATTTTTGCGGGCCTGGCTTGCAGGCCTGGCCCCATGAAATTTTAAAATTTTAGCCAATGTCTCAGTTAGGCAGGACATGTATCAAAACGAGCTAAAAATGCCCTAAAGTGGATGCCAACATGATTTAAAAGCCACAATGTCAAGGAGAAAGGTGTTTAAGGGTCACTTCCGGTTTGGAGGAGGTCACTTCCTGTTTCAAAAAACGGCAGTTAGCTATGCAGAGCTATGCAGTTCCTTGGCTTTTTAAGCATGAAATCCAGTCACTTTTCATCACTCTGGTCCTTTCTTGGTAAAAGGAAGCCCAAACAGGTAAAATGGCTGAAAAATACATGTGGCCCATTTTTGCGGGCCTGGCTTGCAGGCCTGGCCCCATGAAATTTTCAAATTTTGGCCAATGGCTCAGTTAGGCAGGAAATGTATCAAAACGAGCTAAAATGCCCTAAAATGGATGCCAACACGATTTAAAAGCCAAAATGTCAAGGAGAAAGGTGTTTATGGGTCACTTCTGGTTTGGAGGAGGTCACTTCCTGTTTCAAAAAACGGCAGTTAGCTATGCAGAGCTATGCAGTTCCTTGGCTTTTTAAGCATGAAATCCAGTCACTTTTCATCACTCTGCTCCTTTCTTGGTAAAAGGAAGCCCAAACAGGTAAAATGGCTGAAAAATACATTTGGCCCATTTTTGCGGGCCTGGGTTTGGCCCCATGGCCTGGCCCCATGAAATTTTCAAATTTTGGCCAATGGCTCAGTTAGGCAGGAAATGTATCAAAACGAGCTAAAAATGCCCTAAAGTGGATGCCAACACGATTTAAAAGCCACAATGTCAAGGAGAAAGGTGTTTAAGGGTCACTTCCGGTTTGGAGGAGGTCACTTCCTGTTTCAAAAAACGGCAGTTAGCTATGCAGAGCTATGCAGTTCCTTGGCTTTTTAAGCATGAAATCCAGTCACTTTTCATCACTCTGCTCCTTTCTTGGTAAAAGGAAGCCCAAACAGGTAAAATGGCTGAAAAATACATGTGGCCCATTTTTGCGGGCCTGGCTTGCAGGCTTGGCCCCATGAAATTTTCAAATTTTGCCCAATGGCTCAGTTAGGCAGGAAATGTATCAAAACGAGCTAAAATGACCTAAAATGGATGTCAACACGATTTAAAAGCCAAAATGTCAAGGAGAAAGGTGTTTATGGGTCACTTCCGGTTTGAAGGAGGTCACTTCCTGTTTCAAAAAACGGCAGTTAGCTATGCAGAGCTATGCAGTTCCTTGGCTTTTTAAGCATGAAATCCAGTCACTTTTCATCACTCTGGTCCTTTCTTGGTAAAGAAGTCCAAACAGGTAAAATGGCTGAAAAATACATGTGGCCCATTTTTGCGGGCCTGGCTTGCAGGCCTGGCCCCATGAAATTTTAAAATTTTAGCCAATGTCTCAGTTAGGCAGGACATGTATCAAAACGAGCTAAAAATGCCCTAAAGTGGATGCCATCATGATTTAAAAGCCACAATGTCAAGGAGAAAGGTGTTTAAGGGTCACTTCCGGTTTGGAGGAGGTCACTTCCTGTTTCAAAAAACGGCAGTTAGCTATGCAGAGCTATGCAGTTCCTTGGCTTTTTAAGCATGAAATCCAGTCACTTTTCATCACTCTGGTCCTTTCTTGGTAAAAGGAAGCCCAAACAGGTAAAATGGCTGAAAAATACATGTGGCCCATTTTTGCGGGCCTGGCTTGCAGGCTTGGCCCCATGAAATTTTCAAATTTTGCCCAATGGCTCAGTTAGGCAGGAAATGTATCAAAACGAGCTAAAATGACCTAAAATGGATGTCAACACGATTTAAAAGCCAAAATGTCAAGGAGAAAGGTGTTTATGGGTCACTTCCGGTTTGAAGGAGGTCACTTCCTGTTTCAAAAAACGGCAGTTAGCTATGCAGAGCTATGCAGTTCCTTGGCTTTTTAAGCATGAAATCCAGTCACTTTTCATCACTCTGGTCCTTTCTTGGTAAAGAAGTCCAAACAGGTAAAATGGCTGAAAAATACATGTGGCCCATTTTTGCGGGCCTGGCTTGCAGGCCTGGCCCCATGAAATTTTAAAATTTTAGCCAATGTCTCAGTTAGGCAGGACATGTATCAAAACGAGCTAAAAATGCCCTAAAGTGGATGCCATCATGATTTAAAAGCCACAATGTCAAGGAGAAAGGTGTTTAAGGGTCACTTCCGGTTTGGAGGAGGTCACTTCCTGTTTCAAAAAACGGCAGTTAGCTATGCAGAGCTATGCAGTTCCTTGGCTTTTTAAGCATGAAATCCAGTCACTTTTCATCACTCTGGTCCTTTCTTGGTAAAAGGAAGCCCAAACAGGTAAAATGGCTGAAAAATACATGTGGCCCATTTTTGCGGGCCTGGCTTGCAGGCCTGGCCCCATGAAATTTTCAAATTTTGGCCAATGGCTCAGTTAGGCAGGAAATGTATCAAAACGAGCTAAAAATGCCCTAAAGTGGATGCCAACACGATTTAAAAGCCACAATGTCAAGGAGAAAGGTGTTTAAGGGTCACTTCCGGTTTGGAGGAGGTCACTTCCTGTTTCAAAAAACGGCAGTTAGCTATGCAGAGCTATGCAGTTCCTTGGCTTTTTAAGCATGAAATCCAGTCACTTTTCATCACTCTGGTCTTTTCTTGGTAAAAGGAAGCCCAAACAGATAAAATGGCTGAAAAATACATGTGGCCCATTTTTGCGGGCCTGGCTTGCAGGCCTGGCCCCATGAAATTTTCAAATTTTGGCCAATGGCTCAGTTAGGCAGGAAATGTATCAAAACGAGCTAAAATGCCCTAAAATGGATGCCAACACGATTTAAAAGCCAAAATGTCAAGGAGAAAGGTGTTTAAGGGTCACTTCCGGTTTGGAGGAGGTCACTTCCTGTTTCAAAAAACGGCAGTAAGCTATGCAGAGCTATGCAGTTCCTTGGCTTTTTAAGCATGAAATCCAGTCACTTTTCATCACTCTTGTCCTTTCTTGGTAAAAGGAAGCCCAAACAGGTAAAATGGCTGAAAAATACATGTGGCCCATTTTTGCGGGCCTGGCTTGCAGGCCTGGCCCCATGAAATTTTCAAATTTTGGCCAATGGCTCAGTTAGGCAGGAAATGTATCAAAACGAGGTAAAAATGCCCTAAAATGGATGCCAACACAATTTAAAAGCCACAATGTCAAGGAGAAAGGTGTTTAAGGGTCACTTCCGGTTTGGAGGAGGTCACTTCCTGTTTCAAAAAACGGCAGTTAGCTATGCAGAACTATGCAGTTCCTTGGCTTTTTAAGCATGAAATCCAGTCACTTTTCATCACTCTGGTCCTTTCTTGGTAAAAGGAAGCCCAAACAGGTAAAATGGCTGAAAAATACATTTGGCCCATTTTTGCGGGCCTGGGTTTGGCCCCATGGCCTGGCCCCATGAAATTTTCAAATTTTGGCCAATGGCTCAGTTAGGCAGGAAATGTATCAAAACGAACTAAAAATGCCTTAAAATGGATGCCAACACAATTTAAAAGCCACAATGTCAAGGAGAAAGGTGTTTAAGGGTCACTTCCGGTTTGGAGGAGGTCCCTTCCTGTTTCAAAAAACGGCAGTTAGCTATGCAGAGCTATGCAGTTCCTTGGCTTTTTAAGCATGAAATCCAGTCACTTTTCATCACTCTGGTCCTTTCTTGGTAAAAGGAAGCCCAAACAGGTAAAATGGCTGAAAAATACATGTGGCCCATTTTTGCGGGCCTGGCTTGCAGGCCTGGCCCCATGAAATTTTCAAATTTTGGCCAATGGCTCAGTTAGGCAGGAAATGTATCAAAACGAGCTAAAATGGATGTCAACACGATTTAAAAGCCAAAATGTCAAGGAGAAAGGTGTTTATGGGTTACTTCCGGTTTGAAGGAGGTCACTTCCTGTTTCAAAAAACGGCAGTTAGCTATGCAGAGCTATGCAGTTCCTTGGCTTTTTAAGCATGAAATCCAGTCACTTTTCATCACTCTGGTCCTTTCTTGGTAAAGAAGTCCAAACAGGTAAAATGGCTGAAAAATACATGTGGCCCATTTTTGCGGGCCTGGCTTGCAGGCCTGGCCCCATGAAATTTTAAAATTTTAGCCAATGTCTCAGTTAGGCAGGACATGTATCAAAACGAGCTAAAAATGCCCTAAAGTGGATGCCATCATGATTTAAAAGCCACAATGTCAAGGAGAAAGGTGTTTAAGGGTCACTTCCGGTTTGGAGGAGGTCACTTCCTGTTTAAAAAAACGGCAGTTAGCTATGCAGAGCTATGCAGTTCCTTGGCTTTTTAAGCATGAAATCGAGTCACTTTTCATCACTCTGGTCCTTTCTTGGTAAAAGGAAGCCCAAACAGGTAAAATGGCTGAAAAATACATGTGGCCCATTTTTGCGGGCCTGGCTTGCAGGCCTGGCCCCATGAAATTTTAAAATTTTGGCCAATGGCTCAGTTAGGCAGGAAATGTATTAAAACGAACTAAAAATGCCCAAAAATGGATGCCAACACAATTTAAAAGCCACAATGTCAAGGAGAAAGGTGTTTAAGGGTCACTTCCGGTTTGGAGGAGGTCACTTCCTGTTTCAAAAAACGGCAGTAAGCTATGCAGAGCTATGCAGTTCCTTGGCTTTTTAAGCATGAAATCCAGTCACTTTTCATCACTCTTGTCCTTTCTTGGTAAAAGGAAGCCCAAACAGGTAAAATGGCTGAAAAATACATTTGGCCCATTTTTGCGGGCCTGGGTTTGGCCCCATGGCCTGGCCCCATGAAATTTTCAAATTTTGGCCAATGGCTCAGTTAGGCAGGAAATGTATCAAAACGAACTAAAAATGCCTTAAAATGGATGCCAACACAATTTAAAAGCCACAATGTCAAGGAGAAAGGTGTTTAAGGGTCACTTCCGGTTTGGAGGAGGTCCCTTCCTGTTTCAAAAAACGGCAGTTAGCTATGCAGAGCTATGCAGTTCCTTGGCTTTTTAAGCATGAAATCCAGTCACTTTTCATCACTCTGGTCCTTTCTTGGTAAAAGGAAGCCCAAACAGGTAAAATGGCTGAAAAATACATGTGGCCCATTTTTGCGGGCCTGGCTTGCAGGCCTGGCCCCATGAAATTTTCAAATTTTGGCCAATGGCTCAGTTAGGCAGGAAATGTATCAAAACGAGCTAAAATGACCTAAAATGGATGTCAACACGATTTAAAAGCCAAAATGTCAAGGAGAAAGGTGTTTATGGGTTACTTCCGGTTTGAAGGAGGTCACTTCCTGTTTCAAAAAACGGCAGTTAGCTATGCAGAGCTATGCAGTTCCTTGGCTTTTTAAGCATGAAATCCAGTCACTTTTCATCACTCTGGTCCTTTCTTGGTAAAGAAGTCCAAACAGGTAAAATGGCTGAAAAATACATGAGGCCCATTTTTGCGGGCCTGGCTTGCAGGCCTGGCCCCATGAAATTTTAAAATTTTAGCCAATGTCTCAGTTAGGCAGGACATGTATCAAAACGAGCTAAAAATGCCCTAAAGTGGATGCCATCATGATTTAAAAGCCACAATGTCAAGGAGAAAGGTGTTTAAGGGTCACTTCCGGTTTGGAGGAGGTCACTTCCTGTTTAAAAAAACGGCAGTTAGCTATGCAGAGCTATGCAGTTCCTTGGCTTTTTAAGCATGAAATCGAGTCACTTTTCATCACTCTGGTCCTTTCTTGGTAAAAGGAAGCCCAAACAGGTAAAATGGCTGAAAAATACATGTGGCCCATTTTTGCGGGCCTGGCTTGCAGGCCTGGCCCCATGAAATTTTAAAATTTTGGCCAATGGCTCAGTTAGGCAGGAAATGTATTAAAACGAACTAAAAATGCCCAAAAATGGATGCCAACACAATTTAAAAGCCACAATGTCAAGGAGAAAGGTGTTTAAGGGTCACTTCCGGTTTGGAGGAGGTCACTTCCTGTTTCAAAAAACGGCAGTAAGCTATGCAGAGCTATGCAGTTCCTTGGCTTTTTAAGCATGAAATCCAGTCACTTTTCATCACTCTTGTCCTTTCTTGGTAAAAGGAAGCCCAAACAGGTAAAATGGCTGAAAAATACATGTGGCCCATTTTTGCGGGCCTGGCTTGCAGGCCTGGCCCCATGAAATTTTCAAATTTTGGCCAATGGCTCAGTTAGGCAGGAAATGTATCAAAACGAGGTAAAAATGCCCTAAAATGGATGCCAACACAATTTAAAAGCCACAATGTCAAGGAGAAAGGTGTTTAAGGGTCACTTCCGGTTTGGAGGAGGTCACTTCCTGTTTCAAAAAACGGCAGTTAGCTATGCAGAACTATGCAGTTCCTTGGCTTTTTAAGCATGAAATCCAGTCACTTTTCATCACTCTGGTCCTTTCTTGGTAAAAGGAAGCCCAAACAGGTAAAATGGCTGAAAAATACATTTGGCCCATTTTTGCGGGCCTGGGTTTGGCCCCATGGCCTGGCCCCATGAAATTTTCAAATTTTGGCCAATGGCTCAGTTAGGCAGGAAATGTATCAAAACGAACTAAAAATGCCTTAAAATGGATGCCAACACAATTTAAAAGCCACAATGTCAAGGAGAAAGGTGTTTAAGGGTCACTTCCGGTTTGGAGGAGGTCCCTTCCTGTTTCAAAAAACGGCAGTTAGCTATGCAGAGCTATGCAGTTCCTTGGCTTTTTAAGCATGAAATCCAGTCACTTTTCATCACTCTGGTCCTTTCTTGGTAAAAGGAAGCCCAAACAGGTAAAATGGCTGAAAAATACATGTGGCCCATTTTTGCGGGCCTGGCTTGCAGGCCTGGCCCCATGAAATTTTCAAATTTTGGCCAATGGCTCAGTTAGGCAGGAAATGTATCAAAACGAGCTAAAATGACCTAAAATGGATGTCAACACGATTTAAAAGCCAAAATGTCAAGGAGAAAGGTGTTTATGGGTTACTTCCGGTTTGAAGGAGGTCACTTCCTGTTTCAAAAAACGGCAGTTAGCTATGCAGAGCTATGCAGTTCCTTGGCTTTTTAAGCATGAAATCCAGTCACTTTTCATCACTCTGGTCCTTTCTTGGTAAAGAAGTCCAAACAGGTAAAATGGCTGAAAAATACATGTGGCCCATTTTTGCGGGCCTGGCTTGCAGGCCTGGCCCCATGAAATTTTAAAATTTTAGCCAATGTCTCAGTTAGGCAGGACATGTATCAAAACGAGCTAAAAATGCCCTAAAGTGGATGCCATCATGATTTAAAAGCCACAATGTCAAGGAGAAAGGTGTTTAAGGGTCACTTCCGGTTTGGAGGAGGTCACTTCCTGTTTAAAAAAACGGCAGTTAGCTATGCAGAGCTATGCAGTTCCTTGGCTTTTTAAGCATGAAATCGAGTCACTTTTCATCACTCTGGTCCTTTCTTGGTAAAAGGAAGCCCAAACAGGTAAAATGGCTGAAAAATACATGTGGCCCATTTTTGCGGGCCTGGCTTGCAGGCCTGGCCCCATGAAATTTTCAAATTTTGGCCAATGGCTCAGTTAGGCAGGAAATGTATTAAAACGAACTAAAAATGCCCAAAAATGGATGCCAACACAATTTAAAAGCCACAATGTCAAGGAGAAAGGTGTTTAAGGGTCACTTCCGGTTTGGAGGAGGTCACTTCCTGTTTCAAAAAACGGCAGTTAGCTATGCAGAGCTATGCAGTTCCTTGGCTTTTTAAGCATGAAATCCAGTCACTTTTCATCACTCTGGTCCTTTCTTGGTAAAAGGAAGCCCAAACAGGTAAAATGGCTGAAAAATACATGTGGCCCATTTTTGCGGGCCTGGCTTGCAGGCCTGGCCCCATGAAATTTTCAAATTTTGGCCAATGGCTCAGTTAGGCAGGAAATGTATCAAAACGAGCTAAAATGACCTAAAATGGATGCCAACACGATTTAAAAGCCAAAATGTCAAGGAGAAAGGTGTTTATGGGTCACTTCCGGTTTGAAGGAGGTCACTTCCTGTTTCAAAAAACGGCAGTTAGCTATGCAGAGCTATGCAGTTCCTTGGCTTTTTAAGCATGCAATCCAGTCACTTTTCATCACTCTGGTCCTTTCTTGGTAAAGAAGTCCAAACAGGTAAAATGGCTGAAAAATACATGTGGCCCATTTTTGCGGGCCTGGCTTGCAGGCCTGGCCCCATGACATTTTAAAATTTTAGCCAATGTCTCAGTTAGGCAGGACATGTATCAAAACGAGCTAAAAATGCCCTAAAGTGGATGCCAACATGATTTAAAAGCCACAATGTCAAGGAGAAAGGTGTTTAAGGGTCACTTCCGGTTTGGAGGAGGTCACTTCCTGTTTCAAAAAACGGCAGTTAGCTATGCAGAGCTATGCAGTTCCTTGGCTTTTTAAGCATGAAATCCAGTCACTTTTCATCACTCTGGTCCTTTCTTGGTAAAAGGAAGCCCAAACAGGTAAAATGGCTGAAAAATACATATGGCCCATTTTTGCGGGCCTGGCTTGCAGGCCTGGCCCCATGAAATTTTCAAATTTTGGCCAATGGCTCAGTTAGGCAGGAAATGTATCAAAACGAGCTAAAAATGCCCTAAAGTGGATGCCAACACGATTTAAAAGCCACAATGTCAAGGAGAAAGGTGTTTAAGGGTCACTTCCGGTTTGGAGGAGGTCACTTCCTGTTTCAAAAAACGGCAGTTAGCTATGCAGAGCTATGCAGTTCCTTGGCTTTTTAAGCATGAAATCCAGTCACTTTTCATCACTCTGGTCCTTTCTTGGTAAAAGGAAGCCCAAACAGATAAAATGGCTGAAAACTACATGTGGCCCATTTTTGCGGGCCTGGCTTGCAGGCCTGGCCCCATGAAATTTTCAAATTTTGGCCAATGGCTCAGTTAGGCAGGAAATGTATCAAAACGAGCTAAAATGCCCTAAAATGGATGCCAACACGATTTAAAAGCCAAAATGTCAAGGAGAAAGGTGTTTATGGGTCACTTCTGGTTTGAAGGAGGTCACTTCCTGTTTCAAAAAACGGCAGTTAGCTATGCAGAGCTATGCAGTTCCTTGGCTTTTTAAGCATGAAATCCAGTCACTTTTCATCACTCTGGTCCTTTCTTGGTAAAAGGAAGCCCAAACAGGTAAAATGGCTGAAAAATACATGTGGCCCATTTTTGCGGGCCTGGCTTGCAGGCCTGGCCCCATGAAATTTTCAAATTTTGGCCAATGGCTCAGTTAGGCAGGAAATGTATCAAAACGAGCTAAAATGCCCTAAAATGGATGCCAACACGATTTAAAAGCCAAAATGTCAAGGAGAAAGGTGTTTATGGGTCACTTCTGGTTTGAAGGAGGTCACTTCCTGTTTCAAAAAACGGCAGTTAGCTATGCAGAGCTATGCAGTTCCTTGGCTTTTTAAGCATGAAATCCAGTCACTTTTCATCACTCTGGTCCTTTCTTGGTAAAAGGAAGCCCAAACAGGTAAAATGGCTGAAAAATACATGTGGCCCATTTTTGCGGGCCTGGCTTGCAGGCCTGGCCCCATGAAATTTTCAAATTTTGGCCAATGGCTCAGTTAGGCAGGAAATGTATCAAAACGAGCTAAAATGCCCTAAAATGGATGCCAACACGATTTAAAAGCCAAAATGTCAAGGAGAAAGGTGTTTATGGGTCACTTCTGGTTTGAAGGAGGTCACTTCCTGTTTCAAAAAACGGCAGTTAGCTATGCAGAGCTATGCAGTTCCTTGGCTTTTTAAGCATGAAATCCAGTCACTTTTCATCACTCTGGTCCTTTCTTGGTAAAAGGAAGCCCAAACAGGTAAAATGGCTGAAAAATACATGTGGCCCATTTTTGCGGGCCTGGCTTGCAGGCCTGGCCCCATGAAATTTTCAAATTTTGGCCAATGGCTCAGTTAGGCAGGAAATGTATCAAAACGAGCTAAAATGCCCTAAAATGGATGCCAACACGATTTAAAAGCCAAAATGTCAAGGAGAAAGGTGTTTATGGGTCACTTCTGGTTTGAAGGAGGTCACTTCCTGTTTCAAAAAACGGCAGTTAGCTATGCAGAGCTATGCAGTTCCTTGGCTTTTTAAGCATGAAATCCAGTCACTTTTCATCACTCTGGTCCTTTCTTGGTAAAAGGAAGCCCAAACAGGTAAAATGGCTGAAAAATACATGTGGCCCATTTTTGCGGGCCTGGCTTGCAGGCCTGGCCCCATGAAATTTTCAAATTTTGGCCAATGGCTCAGTTAGGCAGGAAATGTATCAAAACGAGCTAAAATGCCCTAAAATGGATGCCAACACGATTTAAAAGCCAAAATGTCAAGGAGAAAGGTGTTTATGGGTCACTTCCGTTTTGGAGGAGGTCACTTCCTGTTTCAAAAAACGGCAGTTAGCTATGCAGAGCTATGCAGTTCCTTGGCTTTTTAAGCATGAAATCCAGTCACTTTTCATCACTCTGGTCCTTTCTTGGTAAAAGGAAGCCCAAACAGGTAAAATGGCTGAAAAATACATGTGGCCCATTTTTGCGGGCCTGGCTTGCAGGCCTGGCCCCATGAAATTTTCAAATTTTGGCCAATGGCTCAGTTAGGCAGGAAATGTATCAAAACGAGCTAAAATGCCCTAAAATGGATGCCAACACGATTTAAAAGCCAAAATGTCAAGGAGAAAGGTGTTTATGGGTCACTTCCGTTTTGGAGGAGGTCACTTCCTGTTTCAAAGAACGGCAGTTAGCTATGCAGAGCTATGCAGTTCCTTGGCATTTTAAGCATGAAATCCAGTCACTTTTCATCACTCTGGTCCTTTCTTGGTAAAAGGAAGCCCAAACAGGTAAAATGGCTGAAAAATACATTTGGCCCATTTTTGCGGGCCTGGGTTTGGCCCCATGGCCTGGCCCCATGAAATTTTCAAATTTTGGCCAATGGCTCAGTTAGGCAGGAAATGTATCAAAACGAGCTAAAAATGCCCTAAAGTGGATGCCAACACGATTTAAAAGCCACAATGTCAAGGAGAAAGGTGTTTAAGGGTCACTTCCGGTTTGGAGGAGGTCACTTCCGGTTTCAAAAAACGGCAGTTAGCTATGCAGAGCTATGCAGTTCCTTGGCTTTTTAAGCATGAAATCCAGTCACTTTTCATCACTCTGGTCCTTTCTTGGTAAAAGGAAGCCCAAACAGGTAAAATGGCTGAAAAATACATGTGGCCCATTTTTGCGGGCCTGGCTTGCAGGCCTGGCCCCATGACATTTTCAAATTTTGGCCAATGGCTCAGTTAGGCAGGAAATGTATCAAAACGAGCTAAAATGCCCTAAAATGGATGCCAACACGATTTAAAAGCCAAAATGTCAAGGAGAAAGGTGTTTATGGGTCACTTCCGGTTTGGAGGAGGTCACTTCCTGTTTCAAAAAACGGCAGTTAGCTATGCAGAGCTATGCAGTTCCTTGGCTTTTTAAGCATGAAATCCAGTCACTTTTCATCACTCTGGTCCTTTCTTGGTAAAAGGAAGCCCAAACAGGTAAAATGGCTGAAAAATACATATGGCCCATTTTTGCGGGCCTGGCTTGCAGGCCTGGCCCCATGAAATTTTCAAATTTTGGCCAATGGCTCAGTTAGGCAGGAAATGTATCAAAACGAGCTAAAATGCCCTAAAATGGATGCCAACACGATTTAAAAGCCAAAATGTCAAGGAGAAAGGTGTTTAAGGGTCACTTCCGGTTTGGAGGAGGTCACTTCCTGTTTCAAAAAACGGCAGTAGGCTATGCAGAGCTATGCAGTTCCTTGGCTTTTTAAGCATGAAATCCAGTCACTTTTCATCACTCTGGTCCTTTCTTGGTAAAAGGAAGCCCAAACAGGTAAAATGGCTGAAAAATACATGTGGCCCATTTTTGCGGGCCTGGCTTGCAGGCCTGGCCCCATGAAATTTTCAAATTTTGGCCAATGGCTCAGTTAGGCAGGAAATGTATCAAAACGAGCTAATATGCCCTAAAATGGATGCCAACACGATTTAAAAGCCAAAATGTCAAGGAGAAAGGTGTTTATGGGTCACTTCCGGTTTGAAGGAGGTCACTTCCTGTTTCAAAAACGGCAGTTTGCTATGCAGAGCTATGCAGTTCCTTGGCTTTTTAAGCATGAAATCCAGTCACTTTTCATCACTCTGGTCCTTTCTTGGTAAAAGGAAGCCCAAACAGGTAAAATGGCTGAAAAATACATGTGGCCCATTTTTGCGGGCCTGGCTTGCAGGCCTGGCCCCATGAAATTTTCAAATTTTGGCCAATGGCTCAGTTAGGCAGGAAATGTATCAAAACGAGCTAATATGCCCTAAAATGGATGCCAACACAATTTAAAAGCCACATTGTCAAGGAGAAAGGTGTTTAAGGGTCACTTCCGGTTTGGAGGAGGTCACTTCCTGTTTCAAAAAACGGCAGTTAGCTATGCAGAGCTATGCAGTTCCTTGGCTTTTTAAGCATGAAATCCAGTCACTTTTCATCACTCTGGTCCTTTCTTGGTAAAAGGAAGCCCAAACAGGTAAAATGGCTGAAAAATACATTTGGCCCATTTTTGCGGGCCTGGGTTTGGCCCCATGGCCTGGCCCCATGAAATTTTCAAATTTTGGCCAATGGCTCAGTTAGGCAGGAAATGTATCAAAACGAGCTAAAAATGCCCTAAAGTGGATGCCAACACGATTTAAAAGCCACAATGTCAAGGAGAAAGGTGTTTAAGGGTCACTTCCGGTTTGGAGGAGGTCACTTCCGGTTTCAAAAAACGGCAGTTAGCTATGCAGAGCTATGCAGTTCCTTGACTTTTTAAGCATGAAATCCAGTCACTTTTCATCACTCTGGTCCTTTCTTGGTAAAAGGAAGCCCAAACAGATAAAATGGCTGAAAAATACATGTGGCCCATTTTTGCGGGCCTGGCTTGCAGGCCTGGCCCCATTAAATTTTCAAATTTTGGCCAATGGCTCAGTTAGGCAGGAAATGTATCAAAACGAGCTAAAATGCCCTAAAATGGATGCCAACACGATTTAAAAGCCAAAATGTCAAGGAGAAAGGTGTTTATGGGTCACTTCTGGTTTGAAGGAGGTCACTTCCTGTTTCAAAAAACGGCAGTTAGCTATGCAGAGCTATGCAGTTCCTTGGCTTTTTAAGCATGAAATCCAGTCACTTTTCATCACTCTGGTCCTTTCTTGGTAAAAGGAAGCCCAAACAGGTAAAATGGCTGAAAAATACATGTGGCCCATTTTTGCGGGCCTGGCTTGCAGGCCTGGCCCCCTGAAATTTTCAAATTTTGCCCAATGGCTCAGTTAGGCAGGAAATGTATCAAAACGAGCTAAAATGCCCTAAAATGGATGCCAACACGATTTAAAAGCCAAAATGTCAAGGAGAAAGGTGTTTAAGGGTCACTTCCGGTTTGGAGGAGGTCACTTCCTGTTTCAAAAAACTTCAGTAAGCTATGCAGAGCTATGCAGCTCCTTGGCTTTTTAAGCATGAAATCCAGTCACTTTTCATCACTCTGGTCCTTTCTTGGTAAAAGGAAGCCCAAACAGGTAAAATGGCTGAAAAATACATGTGGCCCATTTTTGCGGGCCTGGCTTGCAGGCCTGGCCCCATGAAATTTTCAAATTTTGGCCAATGGCTCAGTTAGGCAGGAAATGTATGAAAACGAGCTAAAAATTCCTTAAAATGGATGCCAACACAATTGAAAAGCCACAATGTCAAGGAGAAAGGTGTTTAAGGGTCACTTCCGGTTTGGAGGAGGTCACTTCCTGTTTCTAAAAACGGCAGTTAGCTATGCAGAGCTATGCAGTTCCTTGGCTTTTTAAGCATGAAATACAGTCACTTTTCATCACTCTGGTCCTTTCTTGGTAAAAGGAAGCCCAAACAGGTAAAATGGCTGAAAAATACATTTGGCCCATTTTTGCGGGCCTGGGTTTGGCCCCATGGCCTGGCCCCATGAAATTTTCAAATTTTGGCCAATGGCTCAGTTAGGCAGGAAATGTATCAAAACGAGCTAAAAATGCCCTAAAGTGGATGCCAACACGATTTAAAAGCCACAATGTCAAGGATAAAGGTGTTTAAGGGTCACTTCCGGTTTGGAGGAGGTCACTTCCGGTTTCAAAAAACGGCAGTTAGCTATGCAGAGCTATGCAGTTCCTTGACTTTTTAAGCATGAAATCCAGTCACTTTTCATCACTCTGGTCCTTTCTTGGTAAAAGGAAGCCCAAACAGGTAAAATGGCTGAAAAATACATGTGGCCCATTTTTGCGGGCCTGGCTTGCAGGCCTGGCCCCATGAAATTTTCAAATTTTTGCCAATGGCTCAGTTAGGCAGGAAATGTATCAAAACGAGCTAAACATGCCCTAAAGTGGATGCCAACACGATTTAAAAGCCACAATGTCAAGGAGAAAGGTGTTTAAGGGTCACTTCCAGTTTGGAGGAGGTCACTTCCTGTTTCAAAAAACGGCAGTTAGCTATGCAGAGCTATGCAGTTCCTTAGCTTTTTAAGCATGAAATCCAGTCACTTTTCATCACTCTGGTCCTTTCTTGGTAAAAGGAAGCCCAAACAGGTAAAATGGCTGAAAAATACATGTGGCCCATTTTTGCGGGCCTGGCTTGCAGGCCTGGCCCCATGAAATTTTCAAATTTTGGCCAATGGCTCAGTTAGGCAGGAAATGTATCAAAACGAGCTAAAATGCCCTAAAATGGATGCCAACACGATTTAAACGCCAAAATGTCAAGGAGAAAGGTGTTTATGGGTCACTTCTGGTTTGAAGGAGGTCACTTCCTGTTTCAAAAAATGGCAGTTAGCTATGCAGAGCTATGCAGTTCCTTGGCTTTTTAAGCGTGAAATCCAGTCACTTTTCATCACTCTGGTCCTTTCTTGGTAAAAGGAAGCTCAAACAGGTAAAATGGCTGAAAAATACATGTGGCTCATTTTTGCGGGCCTGGCTTGCAGGCCTGGCCCCATGAAATTTTCAAATTTTGGCCAATGGCTCAGTTAGGCAGGAAATGTATCAAAACGAGCTAATATGCCCTAAAATGGATGCCAACACGATTTAAAAGCCAAAATGTCAAGGAGAAAGGTGTTTATGGGTCACTTCCGGTTTGAAGGAGGTCACTTCCTGTTTCAAAAAACGGCAGTTTGCTATGCAGAGCTATGCAGTTCCTTGGCTTTTTAAGCATGAAATCCAGTCACTTTTCATCACTCTGGTCCTTTCTTGGTAAAAGGAAGCCCAAACAGGTAAAATGGCTGAAAAATACATGTGGCCCATTTTTGCGGGCCTGGCTTGCAGGCCTGGCCCCATGAAATTTTCAAATTTTGGCCAATGGCTCAGTTAGGCAGGAAATGTATCAAAACGAGCTAAAATGCCCTAAAATGGATGCCAACACGATTTAAAAGCCAAAATGTCAAGGAGAAAGGTGTTTATGGGTCACTTCCGTTTTGGAGGAGGTCACTTCCTGTTTCAAAGAACGGCAGTTAGCTATGCAGAGCTATGCAGTTCCTTGGCATTTTAAGCATGAAATCCAGTCACTTTTCATCACTCTGGTCCTTTCTTGGTAAAAGGAAGCCCAAACAGGTAAAATGGCTGAAAAATACATTTGGCCCATTTTTGCGGGCCTGGGTTTGGCCCCATGGCCTGGCCCCATGAAATTTTCAAATTTTGGCCAATGGCTCAGTTAGGCAGGAAATGTATCAAAACGAGCTAAAAATGCCCTAAAGTGGATGCCAACACGATTTAAAAGCCACAATGTCAAGGAGAAAGGTGTTTAAGGGTCACTTCCGGTTTGGAGGAGGTCACTTCCGGTTTCAAAAAACGGCAGTTAGCTATGCAGAGCTATGCAGTTCCTTGGCTTTTTAAGCATGAAATCCAGTCACTTTTCATCACTCTGGTCCTTTCTTGGTAAAAGGAAGCCCAAACAGGTAAAATGGCTGAAAAATACATGTGGCCCATTTTTGCGGGCCTGGCTTGCAGGCCTGGCCCCATGAAATTTTCAAATTTTGGCCAATGGCTCAGTTAGGCAGGAAATGTATCAAAACGAGCTAAAATGCCCTAAAATGGATGCCAACACGATTTAAAAGCCAAAATGTCAAGGAGAAAGGTGTTTATGGGTCTCTTCCGGTTTGGAGGAGGTCACTTCCTGTTTCAAAAAACGGCAGTTAGCTATGCAGAGCTATGCAGTTCCTTGGCTTTTTAAGCATGAAATCCAGTCACTTTTCATCACTCTGGTCCTTTCTTGGTAAAAGGAAGCCCAAACAGGTAAAATGGCTGAAAAATACATATGGCCCATTTTTGCGGGCCTGGCTTGCAGGCCTGGCCCCATGAAATTTTCAAATTTTGGCCAATGGCTCAGTTAGGCAGGAAATGTATCAAAACGCGCTTAAATGCCCTAAAATGGATGCCAACACGATTTAAAAGCCAAAATGTCAAGGAGAAAGGTGTTTAAGGGTCACTTCCGGTTTGGAGGAGGTCACTTCCTGTTTCAAAAAACGGCAGTAGGCTATGCAGAGCTATGCAGTTCCTTGGCTTTTTAAGCATGAAATCCAGTCACTTTTCATCACTCTGGTCCTTTCTTGGTAAAAGGAAGCCCAAACAGGTAAAATGGCTGAAAAATACATGTGGCCCATTTTTGCGGGCCTGGCTTGCAGGCCTGGCCCCATGAAATTTTCAAATTTTGGCCAATGGCTCAGTTAGGCAGGAAATGTATCAAAACGAGCTAATATGCCCTAAAATGGATGCCAACACGATTTAAAAGCCAAAATGTCAAGGAGAAAGGTGTTTATGGGTCACTTCCGGTTTGAAGGAGGTCACTTCCTGTTTCAAAAACGGCAGTTTGCTATGCAGAGCTATGCAGTTCCTTGGCTTTTTAAGCATGAAATCCAGTCACTTTTCATCACTCTGGTCCTTTCTTGGTAAAAGGAAGCCCAAACAGGTAAAATGGCTGAAAAATACATGTGGCCCATTTTTGCGGGCCTGGCTTGCAGGCCTGGCCCCATGAAATTTTCAAATTTTGGCCAATGGCTCAGTTAGGCAGGAAATGTATCAAAACGAGCTAATATGCCCTAAAATGGATGCCAACACAATTTAAAAGCCACATTGTCAAGGAGAAAGGTGTTTAAGGGTCACTTCCGATTTGGAGGAGGTCACTTCCTGTTTCAAAAAACGGCAGTTAGCTATGCAGAGCTATGCAGTTCCTTGGCTTTTTAAGCATGAAATCCAGTCACTTTTCATCACTCTGGTCCTTTCTTGGTAAAAGGAAGCCCAAACAGGTAAAATGGCTGAAAAATACATTTGGCCCATTTTTGCGGGCCTGGGTTTGGCCCCATGGCCTGGCCCCATGAAATTTTCAAATTTTGGCCAATGGCTCAGTTAGGCAGGAAATGTATCAAAACGAGCTAAAATGCCCTAAAATGGATGCCAACACGATTTAAAAGCCAAAATGTCAAGGAGAAAGGTGTTTAAGGGTCACTTCCGGTTTGGAGGAGGTCACTTCCTGTTTCAAAAAACTTCAGTAAGCTATGCAGAGCTATGCAGCTCCTTGGCTTTTTAAGCATGAAATCCAGTCACTTTTCATCACTCTGGTCCTTTCTTGGTAAAAGGAAGCCCAAACAGGTAAAATGGCTGAAAAATACATGTGGCCCATTTTTGCGGGCCTGGCTTGCAGGCCTGGCCCCATGAAATTTTCAAATTTTGGCCAATGGCTCAGTTAGGCAGGAAATGTATGAAAACGAGCTAAAAATTCCTTAAAATGGATGCCAACACAATTGAAAAGCCACAATGTCAAGGAGAAAGGTGTTTAAGGGTCACTTCCGGTTTGGAGGAGGTCACTTCCTGTTTCTAAAAACGGCAGTTAGCTATGCAGAGCTATGCAGTTCCTTGGCTTTTTAAGCATGAAATACAGTCACTTTTCATCACTCTGGTCCTTTCTTGGTAAAAGGAAGCCCAAACAGGTAAAATGGCTGAAAAATACATTTGGCCCATTTTTGCGGGCCTGGGTTTGGCCCCATGGCCTGGCCCCATGAAATTTTCAAATTTTGGCCAATGGCTCAGTTAGGCAGGAAATGTATCAAAACGAGCTAAAAATGCCCTAAAGTGGATGCCAACACGATTTAAAAGCCACAATGTCAAGGATAAAGGTGTTTAAGGGTCACTTCCGGTTTGGAGGAGGTCACTTCCGGTTTCAAAAAACGGCAGTTAGCTATGCAGAGCTATGCAGTTCCTTGACTTTTTAAGCATGAAATCCAGTCACTTTTCATCACTCTGGTCCTTTCTTGGTAAAAGGAAGCCCAAACAGGTAAAATGGCTGAAAAATACATGTGGCCCATTTTTGCGGGCCTGGCTTGCAGGCCTGGCCCCATGAAATTTTCAAATTTTTGCCAATGGCTCAGTTAGGCAGGAAATGTATCAAAACGAGCTAAACATGCCCTAAAGTGGATGCCAACACGATTTAAAAGCCACAATGTCAAGGAGAAAGGTGTTTAAGGGTCACTTCCAGTTTGGAGGAGGTCACTTCCTGTTTCAAAAAACGGCAGTTAGCTATGCAGAGCTATGCAGTTCCTTAGCTTTTTAAGCATGAAATCCAGTCACTTTTCATCACTCTGGTCCTTTCTTGGTAAAAGGAAGCCCAAACAGGTAAAATGGCTGAAAAATACATGTGGCCCATTTTTGCGGGCCTGGCTTGCAGGCCTGGCCCCATGAAATTTTCAAATTTTGGCCAATGGCTCAGTTAGGCAGGAAATGTATCAAAACGAGCTAAAATGCCCTAAAATGGATGCCAACACGATTTAAACGCCAAAATGTCAAGGAGAAAGGTGTTTATGGGTCACTTCTGGTTTGAAGGAGGTCACTTCCTGTTTCAAAAAATGGCAGTTAGCTATGCAGAGCTATGCAGTTCCTTGGCTTTTTAAGCGTGAAATCCAGTCACTTTTCATCACTCTGGTCCTTTCTTGGTAAAAGGAAGCTCAAACAGGTAAAATGGCTGAAAAATACATGTGGCTCATTTTTGCGGGCCTGGCTTGCAGGCCTGGCCCCATGAAATTTTCAAATTTTGGCCAATGGCTCAGTTAGGCAGGAAATGTATCAAAACGAGCTAATATGCCCTAAAATGGATGCCAACACGATTTAAAAGCCAAAATGTCAAGGAGAAAGGTGTTTATGGGTCACTTCCGGTTTGAAGGAGGTCACTTCCTGTTTCAAAAAACGGCAGTTTGCTATGCAGAGCTATGCAGTTCCTTGGCTTTTTAAGCATGAAATCCAGTCACTTTTCATCACTCTGGTCCTTTCTTGGTAAAAGGAAGCCCAAACAGGTAAAATGGCTGAAAAATACATGTGGCCCATTTTTGCGGGCCTGGCTTGCAGGCCTGGCCCCATGAAATTTTCAAATTTTGGCCAATGGCTCAGTTAGGCAGGAAATGTATCAAAACGAGCTAAAATGCCCTAAAATGGATGCCAACACGATTTAAAAGCCAAAATGTCAAGGAGAAAGGTGTTTATGGGTCACTTCCGTTTTGGAGGAGGTCACTTCCTGTTTCAAAGAACGGCAGTTAGCTATGCAGAGCTATGCAGTTCCTTGGCATTTTAAGCATGAAATCCAGTCACTTTTCATCACTCTGGTCCTTTCTTGGTAAAAGGAAGCCCAAACAGGTAAAATGGCTGAAAAATACATTTGGCCCATTTTTGCGGGCCTGGGTTTGGCCCCATGGCCTGGCCCCATGAAATTTTCAAATTTTGGCCAATGGCTCAGTTAGGCAGGAAATGTATCAAAACGAGCTAAAAATGCCCTAAAGTGGATGCCAACACGATTTAAAAGCCACAATGTCAAGGAGAAAGGTGTTTAAGGGTCACTTCCGGTTTGGAGGAGGTCACTTCCGGTTTCAAAAAACGGCAGTTAGCTATGCAGAGCTATGCAGTTCCTTGGCTTTTTAAGCATGAAATCCAGTCACTTTTCATCACTCTGGTCCTTTCTTGGTAAAAGGAAGCCCAAACAGGTAAAATGGCTGAAAAATACATGTGGCCCATTTTTGCGGGCCTGGCTTGCAGGCCTGGCCCCATGAAATTTTCAAATTTTGGCCAATGGCTCAGTTAGGCAGGAAATGTATCAAAACGAGCTAAAATGCCCTAAAATGGATGCCAACACGATTTAAAAGCCAAAATGTCAAGGAGAAAGGTGTTTATGGGTCTCTTCCGGTTTGGAGGAGGTCACTTCCTGTTTCAAAAAACGGCAGTTAGCTATGCAGAGCTATGCAGTTCCTTGGCTTTTTAAGCATGAAATCCAGTCACTTTTCATCACTCTGGTCCTTTCTTGGTAAAAGGAAGCCCAAACAGGTAAAATGGCTGAAAAATACATATGGCCCATTTTTGCGGGCCTGGCTTGCAGGCCTGGCCCCATGAAATTTTCAAATTTTGGCCAATGGCTCAGTTAGGCAGGAAATGTATCAAAACGCGCTTAAATGCCCTAAAATGGATGCCAACACGATTTAAAAGCCAAAATGTCAAGGAGAAAGGTGTTTAAGGGTCACTTCCGGTTTGGAGGAGGTCACTTCCTGTTTCAAAAAACGGCAGTAGGCTATGCAGAGCTATGCAGTTCCTTGGCTTTTTAAGCATGAAATCCAGTCACTTTTCATCACTCTGGTCCTTTCTTGGTAAAAGGAAGCCCAAACAGGTAAAATGGCTGAAAAATACATGTGGCCCATTTTTGCGGGCCTGGCTTGCAGGCCTGGCCCCATGAAATTTTCAAATTTTGGCCAATGGCTCAGTTAGGCAGGAAATGTATCAAAACGAGCTAATATGCCCTAAAATGGATGCCAACACGATTTAAAAGCCAAAATGTCAAGGAGAAAGGTGTTTATGGGTCACTTCCGGTTTGAAGGAGGTCACTTCCTGTTTCAAAAACGGCAGTTTGCTATGCAGAGCTATGCAGTTCCTTGGCTTTTTAAGCATGAAATCCAGTCACTTTTCATCACTCTGGTCCTTTCTTGGTAAAAGGAAGCCCAAACAGGTAAAATGGCTGAAAAATACATGTGGCCCATTTTTGCGGGCCTGGCTTGCAGGCCTGGCCCCATGAAATTTTCAAATTTTGGCCAATGGCTCAGTTAGGCAGGAAATGTATCAAAACGAGCTAATATGCCCTAAAATGGATGCCAACACAATTTAAAAGCCACATTGTCAAGGAGAAAGGTGTTTAAGGGTCACTTCCGATTTGGAGGAGGTCACTTCCTGTTTCAAAAAACGGCAGTTAGCTATGCAGAGCTATGCAGTTCCTTGGCTTTTTAAGCATGAAATCCAGTCACTTTTCATCACTCTGGTCCTTTCTTGGTAAAAGGAAGCCCAAACAGGTAAAATGGCTGAAAAATACATTTGGCCCATTTTTGCGGGCCTGGGTTTGGCCCCATGGCCTGGCCCCATGAAATTTTCAAATTTTGGCCAATGGCTCAGTTAGGCAGGAAATGTATCAAAACGAGCTAAAAATGCCCTAAAGTGGATGCCAACACGATTTAAAAGCCACAATGTCAAGGAGAAAGGTGTTTAAGGGTCACTTCCGGTTTGGAGGAGGTCACTTCCGGTTTCAAAAAACGGCAGTTAGCTATGCAGAGCTATGCAGTTCCTTGACTTTTTAAGCATGAAATCCAGTCACTTTTCATCACTCTGGTCCTTTCTTGGTAAAAGGAAGCCCAAACAGATAAAATGGCTGAAAAATACATGTGGCCCATTTTTGCGGGCCTGGCTTGCAGGCCTGGCCCCATTAAATTTTCAAATTTTGGCCAATGGCTCAGTTAGGCAGGAAATGTATCAAAACGAGCTAAAATGCCCTAAAATGGATGCCAACACGATTTAAAAGCCAAAATGTCAAGGAGAAAGGTGTTTATGGGTCACTTCTGGTTTGAAGGAGGTCACTTCCTGTTTCAAAAAACGGCAGTTAGCTATGCAGAGCTATGCAGTTCCTTGGCTTTTTAAGCATGAAATCCAGTCACTTTTCATCACTCTGGTCCTTTCTTGGTAAAAGGAAGCCCAAACAGGTAAAATGGCTGAAAAATACATGTGGCCCATTTTTGCGGGCCTGGCTTGCAGGCCTGGCCCCCTGAAATTTTCAAATTTTGCCCAATGGCTCAGTTAGGCAGGAAATGTATCAAAACGAGCTAAAATGCCCTAAAATGGATGCCAACACGATTTAAAAGCCAAAATGTCAAGGAGAAAGGTGTTTAAGGGTCACTTCCGGTTTGGAGGAGGTCACTTCCTGTTTCAAAAAACTTCAGTAAGCTATGCAGAGCTATGCAGCTCCTTGGCTTTTTAAGCATGAAATCCAGTCACTTTTCATCACTCTGGTCCTTTCTTGGTAAAAGGAAGCCCAAACAGGTAAAATGGCTGAAAAATACATGTGGCCCATTTTTGCGGGCCTGGCTTGCAGGCCTGGCCCCATGAAATTTTCAAATTTTGGCCAATGGCTCAGTTAGGCAGGAAATGTATGAAAACGAGCTAAAAATTCCTTAAAATGGATGCCAACACAATTGAAAAGCCACAATGTCAAGGAGAAAGGTGTTTAAGGGTCACTTCCGGTTTGGAGGAGGTCACTTCCTGTTTCTAAAAACGGCAGTTAGCTATGCAGAGCTATGCAGTTCCTTGGCTTTTTAAGCATGAAATACAGTCACTTTTCATCACTCTGGTCCTTTCTTGGTAAAAGGAAGCCCAAACAGGTAAAATGGCTGAAAAATACATTTGGCCCATTTTTGCGGGCCTGGGTTTGGCCCCATGGCCTGGCCCCATGAAATTTTCAAATTTTGGCCAATGGCTCAGTTAGGCAGGAAATGTATCAAAACGAGCTAAAAATGCCCTAAAGTGGATGCCAACACGATTTAAAAGCCACAATGTCAAGGATAAAGGTGTTTAAGGGTCACTTCCGGTTTGGAGGAGGTCACTTCCGGTTTCAAAAAACGGCAGTTAGCTATGCAGAGCTATGCAGTTCCTTGACTTTTTAAGCATGAAATCCAGTCACTTTTCATCACTCTGGTCCTTTCTTGGTAAAAGGAAGCCCAAACAGGTAAAATGGCTGAAAAATACATGTGGCCCATTTTTGCGGGCCTGGCTTGCAGGCCTGGCCCCATGAAATTTTCAAATTTTTGCCAATGGCTCAGTTAGGCAGGAAATGTATCAAAACGAGCTAAACATGCCCTAAAGTGGATGCCAACACGATTTAAAAGCCGCAATGTCAAGGAGAAAGGTGTTTAAGGGTCACTTCCAGTTTGGAGGAGGTCACTTCCTGTTTCAAAAAACGGCAGTTAGCTATGCAGAGCTATGCAGTTCCTTAGCTTTTTAAGCATGAAATCCAGTCACTTTTCATCACTCTGGTCCTTTCTTGGTAAAAGGAAGCCCAAACAGGTAAAATGGCTGAAAAATACATGTGGCCCATTTTTGCGGGCCTGGCTTGCAGGCCTGGCCCCATGAAATTTTCAAATTTTGGCCAATGGCTCAGTTAGGCAGGAAATGTATCAAAACGAGCTAAAATGCCCTAAAATGGATGCCAACACGATTTAAACGCCAAAATGTCAAGGAGAAAGGTGTTTATGGGTCACTTCTGGTTTGAAGGAGGTCACTTCCTGTTTCAAAAAATGGCAGTTAGCTATGCAGAGCTATGCAGTTCCTTGGCTTTTTAAGCGTGAAATCCAGTCACTTTTCATCACTCTGGTCCTTTCTTGGTAAAAGGAAGCTCAAACAGGTAAAATGGCTGAAAAATACATGTGGCTCATTTTTGCGGGCCTGGCTTGCAGGCCTAGCCCCATGAAATTTTCAAATTTTGGCCAATGGCTCAGTTAGGCAGGAAATGTATCAAAACGAGCTAATATGCCCTAAAATGGATGCCAACACGATTTAAAAGCCAAAATGTCAAGGAGAAAGGTGTTTATGGGTCACTTCCGGTTTGAAGGAGGTCACTTCCTGTTTCAAAAAACGGCAGTTTGCTATGCAGAGCTATGCAGTTCCTTGGCTTTTTAAGCATGAAATCCAGTCACTTTTCATCACTCTGGTCCTTTCTTGGTAAAAGGAAGCCCAAACAGGTAAAATGGCTGAAAAATACATGTGGCCCATTTTTGCGGGCCTGGCTTGCAGGCCTGGCCCCATGAAATGTTCAAATTTTGGCCAATGGCTCAGTTAGGCAGGAAATGTATCAAAACGAGCTAAAAATGCCCTAAAATTGATGCCAACACAATTTAAAAGCCACAATGTCAAGGAGAAAGGTGTTTAAGGGTCACTTCCGGTTTGGAGGAGGTCACTTCCTGTTTCAAAAAACGGCAGTTAGCTATGCAGAGCTATGCAGTTCCTTGGCTTTTTAAGCATGAAATCCAGTCACTTTTCATCACTCTGGTCCTTTCTTGGTAAAAGGAAGCCCAAACAGGTAAAATGGCTGAAAAATACATGTGGCCCATTTTTGCGGGCCTGGCTTGCAGGCCTGGCCCCATGAAATTTTCAAATTTTGGCCAATGGCTCAGTTAGGCAGGAAATGTATCAAAACGAGCTAAAAATGCCCTAAAGTGGATGCCAACACGATTTAAAAGCCACAATGTCAAGGAGAAAGGTGTTTAAGGGTCACTTCCGGTTTGGAGGAGGTCACTTCCGGTTTCAAAAAACGGCAGTTAGCTATGCAGAGCTATGCAGTTCCTTGACTTTTTAAGCATGAAATCCAGTCACTTTTCATCACTCTGGTCCTTTCTTGGTAAAAGGAAGCCCAAACAGGTAAAATGGCTGAAAAATACATGTGGCCCATTTTTGCGGGCCTGGCTTGCAGGCCTGGCCCCATGAAATTTTCAAATTTTTGCCAATGGCTCAGTTAGGCAGGAAATGTATCAAAACGAGCTAAAAATGCCCTAAAGTGGATGCCAACACGACTTAAAAGCCACAATGTCAAGGAGAAAGGTGTTTAAGGGTCACTTCCGGTTTGGAGGAGGTCACTTCCTGTTTCAAAAAACGGCAGTTAGCTATGCAGAGCTATGCAGTTCCTTGGCTTTTTAAGCATGAAATCCAGTCACTTTTCATCACTCTGGTCCTTTCTTGGTAAAAGGAAGCCCAAACAGATAAAATGGCTGAAAAATACATGTGGCCCATTTTGCGGGCCTGGCTTGCAGGCCTGGCCCCATTAAATTTTCAAATTTTGGCCAATGGCTCAGTTAGGCAGGAAATGTATCAAAACGAGCTAAAATGCCCTAAAATGGATGCCAACACGATTTAAAAGCCAAAATGTCAAGGAGAAAGGTGTTTATGGGTCACTTCTGGTTTGAAGGAGGTCACTTCCTGTTTCAAAAAATGGCAGTTAGCTATGCAGAGCTATGCAGTTCCTTGGCTTTTTAAGCATGAAATCCAGTCACTTTTCATCACTCTGGTCCTTTCTTGGTAAAAGGAAGCCCAAACAGGTAAAATGGCTGAAAAATACATGTGGCCCATTTTTGCGGGCCTGGCTTGCAGGCCTGGCCCCATGAAATTTTCAAATTTTGGCCAATGGCTCAGTTAGGCAGGAAATGTATCAAAACGAGCTAAAATGCCCTAAAATGGATGCCAACACGATTTAAAAGCCAAAATGTCAAGGAGAAAGGTGTTTAAGGGTCACTTCCGGTTTGGAGGAGGTCACTTCCTGTTTCAAAAAACTTCAGTGAGCTATGCAGTTCCTTAGCTTTTTAAGCATGAAATCCAGTCACTTTTCATCACTCTGGTCCTTTCTTGGTAAAAGGAAGCCCAAACAGGTAAAATGGCTGAAAAATACATGTGGCCCATTTTTGCGGGCCTGGCTTGCAGGCCTGGCCCCATGAAATTTTCAAATTTTGGCCAATGGCTCAGTTAGGCAGGAAATGTATCAAAACGAGCTAAAAATGCCCTAAAGTGGATGCCAACACGATTTAAAAGCCACAATGTCAAGGAGAAAGGTGTTTAAGGGTCACTTCCGGTTTGGAGGTCACTTCCTGTTTCAAAAAACGGCAGTTAGCTATGCAGAGCTATGCAGTTCCTTGGCTTTTTAAGCATGAAATCCAGTCACTTTTCATCACTCTGGTCCTTTCTTGGTAAAAGGAAGCCCAAACAGGTAAAATGGCTGAAAAATACATGTGGCCCATTTTTGCGGGCCTGGCTTGCAGGCCTGGCCCCATGAAATTTTCAAATTTTGGCCAATGGCTCAGTTAGGCAGGAAATGTATCAAAACGAGCTAAAAATGCCCTAAAATGGATGCCAACACAATTTAAAAGCCACAATGTCAAGGAGAAAGGTGTTTAAGGGTCACTTCCGGTTTGGAGGTCACTTCCTGTTTCAAAAAACGGCAGTTAGCTATGCAGAGCTATGCAGTTCCTTGGCTTTTTAAGCATGAAATCCAGTCACTTTTCTTCACTCTGGTCCTTTCTTGGTAAAAGGAAGCCCAAACAGGTAAAATGGCTGAAAAATACATGTGGCCCATTTTTGCGGGCCTGGCTTGCAGGCCTGGCCCCATGAAATTTTCAAATTTTGGCCAATGGCTCAGTTAGGCAGGAAATGTATCAAAACGAGCTAAAATGCCCTAAAATGGATGCCAACACGATTTAAAAGCCAAAATGTCAAGGAGAAAGGTGTTTAAGGGTCACTTCCGGTTTGGAGGAGGTCACTTCCTGTTTCAAAAAACGGCAGTAAGCTATGCAGAGCTATGCAGTTCCTTGGCTTTTTAAGCATGAAATCCAGTCACTTTTCATCACTCTGGTCCTTTCTTGGTAAAAGGAAGCCCAAACAGGTAAAATGGCTGAAAAATACATGTGGCCCATTTTTGCGGGCCTGGCTTGCAGGCCTGGCCCCATGAAATTTTCAAATTTTGGCCAATGGCTCAGTTAGGCAGGAAATGTATCAAAACGAGCTAAAATGCCCTAAAATGGATGCCAACACGATTTAAAAGCCAAAATGTCAAGGAGAAAGGTGTTTAAGGGTCACTTCCGGTTTGGAGGAGGTCACTTCCTGTTTCAAAAAACGGCAGTAAGCTATGCAGAGCTATGCAGTTCCTTGGCTTTTTAAGCATGAAATCCAGTCACTTTTCATCACTCTGGTCCTTTCTTGGTAAAAGGAAGCCCAAACAGGTAAAATGGCTGAAAAATACATGTGGCCCATTTTTGCGGGCCTGGCTTGCAGGCCTGGCCCCATGAAATTTTCAAATTTTGGCCAAAGGCTCAGTTAGGCAGGAAATGTATCAAAACAAGCTAAAAATGCCCTAAAATGGATGCCAACACAATTTAAAAGCCACAATGTCAAGGAGAAAGGTGTTTAAGGGTCACTTCCGGTTTGGAGGAGGTCACTTCCTGTTTCAAAAAACGGCAGTAAGCTATGCAGAGCTATGCAGTTCCTTGGCTTTTTAAGCATGAAATCCAGTCACTTTTCATCACTCTGGTCCTTTCTTGGTAAAAGGAAGCCCAAACAGGTAAAATGGCTGAAAAATACATGTGGCCCATTTTTGCGGGCCTGGCTTGCAGGCCTGGCCCCATGAAATTTTCAAATTTTGGCCAAAGGCTCAGTTAGGCAGGAAATGTATCAAAACAAGCTAAAAATGC
Organism: Lithobates pipiens; assembly: GCF_037356315.1. NCBI lineage: Eukaryota > Metazoa > Chordata > Amphibia > Anura > Ranidae > Lithobates > Lithobates pipiens. The sequence continues at coordinate 226,620,773 of NW_027507748.1, read as the reverse complement.
CCTAAAATGGATGCCAACACAATTTAAAAGCCACAATGTCAAGGAGAAAGGTGTTTAAGGGTCACTTCCGGTTTGGAGGTCACTTCCTGTTTCAAAAAACGGCAGTTAGCTATGCAGAGCTATGCAGTTCCTTGGCTTTTTAAGCATGAAATCCAGTCACTTTTCATCACTCTGGTCCTTTCTTGGTAAAAGGAAGCCCAAACAGGTAAAATGGCTGAAAAATACATTTGGCCCATTTTTGCGGGCCTGGGGCTTGGCCCCATGGCCTGGCCCCATGAAATTTTCAAATTTTGGCCAATGGCTCCGTTAGGCAGGAAATGTATCAAACGAGCTAAAAATGCCCTAAAGTGGATGCCAACACGATTTAAAAGCCACAATGTCCTTGAGAAAGGTGTTTAAGGGTCACTTCCGGTTTGGAGGAGGTCACTTCCGGTTTCAAAAAACGGCAGTTAGCTATGCAGAGCTTTGCAGTTCCTTGGCTTTTTAAGCATGAAATCCAGTCACTTTTCATCACTCTGGTCCTTTCTTGGTAAAAGGAAGACCAAACAGGTAAAATGGCTGAAAAATACATGTGGCCCATTTTTGCGGGCCTGGCTTGCAGGCCTGGCCCCATGAAATTTTCAAATTTTTCCCAATGGCTCAGTTAGGCCGGAAATGTATCAAAACGAGCTAAAATGCCCTAAAATGGATGCCAACACGATTTAAAAGCCAAAATGTCAAGGAGAAAGGTGTTTAAGGGTCACTTCCGGTTTGGAGGAGGTCACTTCCTTTTTGAAAACTGTCTTGGGATGACAGAATAGGCTTTAAAATGGTCTCAAAAGCCATCCAACTCAAAAGCCAGCCAATTGTCAATGAAAAGGTGTTAAACTGCATTTTTCTGTTTTGGTGACGTCACATTGATGACGTATCTGACTTTTGATGGATTCACTTCCAGATAGAAAAAATGGCCATTCCCATATTTTTCTTAGCATTTTAAGACTGAAATCATATGATATTTCATAACTCATGTCAATCATTCTTAAGAAGATAAAAGAAAGAGTAAAAAGGCATAAATTAAAAAGTTTGGGTCTCACCCCTTGCATTTTTTTGAAATTTTGAATGTCTTGGGAAGACAGAATAGGCTTTAAAATGGTCTCAAAAGCCCTCCAAACTGATGAAACAATGAGTGAAATAGATAATGGTCAATGAAAAGGTTTTAAACTGCATTTTTCTGTTTTGGTGACGTCACATTGATGACATTTCTGACTTTTGATGGATTCACTTTCCAGATAGAAAAAATGGCCATTCCCATATTTTTCTTGACATTTTAAGACTGAAATCATATGATATTTTATCCCTCTGGTCAATCTTTCTTAAGAAGATAGCATAATGAATAAAAAGTCGTAAATTAAAAATTCTGGGTCACACCCCTTGTTTTTTTTTGAAATTTTGAAAAATGTCTTGGGAATGTACAAAATGCATTAAAATGAGTATGGAAGTCATCCAAAATTATGAAACAATGAGTGAAATGGATAATGGTCAATGAAAAGGTTTGAAACTGCATTTTCCTGTTTGGTGTCGTCACATTGATGAGGTTTCTGACTTTTGATGGATTCACTTCCAGATAGAAAAAATGGCCATTCCCATATTTTCAAAAGTGCAAGGGGTGAGACCCAAAATGTTTAATTTACGCCTTTTTATTCATTACGCTATCTTCTTAAGAATGATTGACCAGAGGATAGAAATATCATATGATTTCAGTCTTAAAATTTCAAGAAAAATATGGGAATGGCCATTTTTTCTATCTGGAAGTGAATCCATCAAAAGTCAGAAACCTCATCAATGTGACCACACCAAACAGGAAAATGCAGTTTCAAACCTTTTCATTGACCATTATCCATTTCACTCATTGTTTCATAATTTTGGATGACTTCCATACTCATTTTAATGCATTTTCTACATTCCCAAGACATTTTTCAAAATTTCAAAAAAAAAACAAGGGGTGTGACCCAGAATTTTTAATTTACGCCTTTTTATTCATTATGCTATCTTCTTAAGAAAGATTGACCAGAGGGATGAAATATCATATGATTTCAGTCTTAAAATGTCAAGAAAAATATGGGAATGGCCATTTTTTCTATCTGGAAAGTGAATCCATCAAAAGTCAGAAATGTCATCAATGTGACGTCACCAAAACAGAAAAATGAAACAATGAGTGAAATGGATAATGGTCAATGAAAAGGTTTGAAACTGCATTTTCCTGTTTGGTGTCGTCACATTGATGAGGTTTCTGACTTTTGATGGATTCACTTCCAGATAGAAAAAATGGCCATTCCCATATTTTTCTTGAAATTTTAAGACTGAAATCATATGATATTTCTACCCTCTGGTCAATCATTCTTAAGAAGATAGCGTAATGAATAAAAAGGCGTAAATTAAACATTTTGGGTCTCATTCCTTGCATTTTTTTGAAATTTTGAAAACTGTCTTGGGAAGATAGAATAGGCTTTAAAAGGGTCTCAAAAGCCCTCCAAACTGATGAAACAATGAGGGAAATAGATAATGGTCAACGAAAAGGTGTTAAACTGCATTTTCTTGTTTTGGTGACGTCACATTGATGACGTTTCTGACTTTTGATGGATTCACTTCCAGATAGAAAAAATGGCCATTCCCATATATTTCTTAAAATTTTAAGACTGAAATCATATGATATTTCAACCCTCTGGTCAATCATTCTTAAGAAGACAGCAGAAAGAGTAAAAAGGCATAAATTAAAAAGTTTGGGTCTCACCCCTTGTATGTTTTTTGAAATTTTGAAAAGTGTCTTGGGAAGACAGAATAGGCTTTAAAATGGTCTCAAACGCCATCCAAACTGATGAAACAATGAGTGAAATAGATAATGGTCAATGAAAAGGTTTTAAACTGCATTTTCCTGTTTTGGTGACGTCACATTGATGACGTTTCTGACTTTTGATGGATTCACTTCAAGATAGAAAAAATGGCCATTCCCATATATTTCTTAAAATTTTAAGACTGAAATCATATGATATTTCAACCCTCTGGTCAATCATTCTTAAGAAGACAGCAGAAAGAGTAAAAAGGCATAAATTAAAAAGTTTGGGTCTCACCCCTTGTATTTTTTTGAAATTTTGAAAAGTGTCTTGGGAAGACAGAATAGGCTTTAAAATGGTCTCAAAAGCCATCCAAACTGATGAAACAATGAGTGAAATAGATAATGGTCAATGAAAAGGTTTTAAACTGCATTTTTCTGTTTTGGTGACGTCACATTGATGACATTTCTGACTTTTGATGGATTCACTTTCCAGATAGAAAAAATGGCCATTCCCATATTTTTCTTGACATTTTAAGACTGAAATCATATGATATTTCATCCCTCTGGTCAATCTTTCTTAAGAAGATAGCATAATGAATAAAAAGGTGTCAATTAAAAATTCTGGGTCACACCCCTTGTTTTTTTTTGAAATTTTGAAAAATGTCTTGGGAATGTAGAAAATGCATTAAAATGAGTATGGAAGTCATCCAAAATTATGAAACAATGAGTGAAATGGATAATGGTCAATGAAAAGGTTTGAAACTGCATTTTCCTGTTTGGTGTGGTCACATTGATGAGGTTTCTGACTTTTGATGGATTCACTTCCAGATAGAAAAAATGGCCATTCCCATATTTTCAAAAGTGCAAGGGGTGAGACCCAAAATGTTTAATTTACGCCTTTTTATTCATTACGCTATCTTCTTAAGAATGATTGACCAGAGGGTAGAAATATCATATGATTTCAGTCTTAAAATTTCAAGAAAAATATGGGAATGGCCATTTTTTCTATCTGGAAGTGAATCCATCAAAAGTCAGAAACCTCATCAATGTGACCACACCAAACAGGAAAATGCAGTTTCAAACCTTTTCATTGACCATTATCCATTTCACTCATTGTTTCATAATTTTGGATGACTTCCATACTCATTTTAATGCATTTTCTACATTCCCAAGACATTTTTCAAAATTTCAAAAAAAAAACAAGGGGTGTGACCCAGAATTTTTAATTTACGCCTTTTTATTCATTATGCTATCTTCTTAAGAAAGATTGACCAGAGGGATGAAATATCATATGATTTCAGTCTTAAAATGTCAAGAAAAATATGGGAATGGCCATTTTTTCTATCTGGAAAGTGAATCCATCAAAAGTCAGAAATGTCATCAATGTGACGTCACCAAAACAGAAAAATGAAACAATGAGTGAAATGGATAATGGTCAATGAAAAGGTTTGAAACTGCATTTTCCTGTTTGGTGTCGTCACATTGATGAGGTTTCTGACTTTTGATGGATTCACTTCCAGATAGAAAAAATGGCCATTCCCATATTTTTCTTGAAATTTTAAGACTGAAATCATATGATATTTCTACCCTCTGGTCAATCATTCTTAAGAAGATAGCGTAATGAATAAAAAGGCGTAAATTAAACATTTTGGGTCTCATTCCTTGCATTTTTTTGAAATTTTGAAAACTGTCTTGGGAAGATAGAATAGGCTTTAAAAGGGTCTCAAAAGCCCTCCAAACTGATGAAACAATGAGGGAAATAGATAATGGTCAACGAAAAGGTGTTAAACTGCATTTTCCTGTTTTGGTGACGTCACATTGATGACGTTTCTGACTTTTGATGGATTCACTTCCAGATAGAAAAAATGGCCATTCCCATATATTTCTTAAAATTTTAAGACTGAAATCATATGATATTTCAACCCTCTGGTCAATCATTCTTAAGAAGACAGCAGAAAGAGTAAAAAGGCATAAATTAAAAAGTTTGGGTCTCACCCCTTGTATGTTTTTTGAAATTTTGAAAAGTGTCTTGGGAAGACAGAATAGGCTTTAAAATGGTCTCAAACGCCATCCAAACTGATGAAACAATGAGTGAAATAGATAATGGTCAATAAAAAGGTTTTAAACTGCATTTTCCTGTTTTGGTGACGTCACATTGATGACGTTTCTGACTTTTGATGGATTCACTTCAAGATAGAAAAAATGGCCATTCCCATATATTTCTTAAAATTTTAAGACTGAAATCATATGATATTTCAACCCTCTGGTCAATCATTCTTAAGAAGACAGCAGAAAGAGTAAAAAGGCATAAATTAAAAAGTTTGGGTCTCACCCCTTGTATTTTTTTGAAATTTTGAAAAGTGTCTTGGGAAGACAGAATAGGCTTTAAAATGGTCTCAAAAGCCATCCAAACTGATGAAACAATGAGTGAAATAGATAATGGTCAATGAAAAGGTTTTAAACTGCATTTTTCTGTTTTGGTGACGTCACATTGATGACATTTCTGACTTTTGATGGATTCACTTCCAGATAGAAAAAATGGCCATTCCCATATATTTCTTAAAATTTTAAGACTGAAATCATATGATATTTCAACCCTCTGGTCAATCATTCTTAAGAAGACAGCAGAAAGAGTAAAAAGGCATAAATTAAAAAGTTTGGGTCTCACCCCTTGTATTTTTTTGAAATTTTGAAAAGTGTCTTGGGAAGACAGAATAGGCTTTAAAATGGTCTCAAAAGCCATCCAAACTGATGAAACAATGAGTGAAATAGATAATGGTCAATGAAAAGGTTTTAAACTGCATTTTTCTGTTTTGGTGACGTCACATTGATGACATTTCTGACTTTTGATGGATTCACTTTCCAGATAGAAAAAATGGCCATTCCCATATTTTTCTTGACATTTTAAGACTGAAATCATATGATATTTTATCCCTCTGGTCAATCTTTCTTAAGAAGATAGCATAATGAATAAAAAGTCGTAAATTAAAAATTCTGGGTCACACCCCTTGTTTTTTTTTGAAATTTTGAAAAATGTCTTGGGAATGTAGAAAATGCATTAAAATGAGTATGGAAGTCATCCAAAATTATGAAACAATGAGTGAAATGGATAATGGTCAATGAAAAGGTTTGAAACTGCATTTTCCTGTTTGGTGTCGTCACATTGATGAGGTTTCTGACTTTTGATGGATTCACTTCCAGATAGAAAAAATGGCCATTCCCATATTTTCAAAAGTGCAAGGGGTGAGACCCAAAATGTTTAATTTACGCCTTTTTATTCATTACGCTGTCTTCTTAAGAATGATTGACCAGAGGGTAGAAATATCATATGATTTCAGTCTTAAAATTTCAAGAAAAATATGGGAATGGCCATTTTTTCTATCTGGAAGTGAATCCATCAAAAGTCAGAAACCTCATCAATGTGACCACACCAAACAGGAAAATGCAGTTTCAAACCTTTTCATTGACCATTATCCATTTCACTCATTGTTTCATAATTTTGGATGACTTCCATACTCATTTTAATGCATTTTCTACATTCCCAAGACATTTTTCAAAATTTCAAAAAAAAAACAAGGGGTGTGACCCAGAATTTTTAATTTACGCCTTTTTATTCATTATGCTATCTTCTTAAGAAAGATTGACCAGAGGGATGAAATATCATATGATTTCAGTCTTAAAATGTCAAGAAAAATATGGGAATGGCCATTTTTTCTATCTGGAAAGTGAATCCATCAAAAGTCAGAAATGTCATCAATGTGACGTCACCAAAACAGAAAAATGAAACAATGAGTGAAATGGATAATGGTCAATGAAAAGGTTTGAAACTGCATTTTCCTGTTTGGTGTCGTCACATTGATGAGGTTTCTGACTTTTGATGGATTCACTTCCAGATAGAAAAAATGGCCATTCCCATATTTTTCTTGAAATTTTAAGACTGAAATCATATGATATTTCTACCCTCTGGTCAATCATTCTTAAGAAGATAGCGTAATGAATAAAAAGGCGTAAATTAAACATTTTGGGTCTCATTCCTTGCATTTTTTTGAAATTTTGAAAACTGTCTTGGGAAGATAGAATAGGCTTTAAAAGGGTCTCAAAAGCCCTCCAAACTGATGAAACAATGAGGGAAATAGATAATGGTCAACGAAAAGGTGTTAAACTGCATTTTCCTGTTTTGGTGACGTCACATTGATGACGTTTCTGACTTTTGATGGATTCACTTCCAGATAGAAAAAATGGCCATTCCCATATATTTCTTAAAATTTTTAGACTGAAATCATATGATATTTCAACCTTCTGGTCAATCATTCTTAAGAAGACAGCAGAAAGAGTAAAAAGGCATAAATTAAAAAGTTTGGGTCTCACCCCTTGTATGTTTTTTGAAATTTTGAAAAGTGTCTTGGGAAGACAGAATAGGCTTTAAAATGGTCTCAAACGCCATCCAAACTGATGAAACAATGAGTGAAATAGATAATGGTCAATGAAAAGGTTTTAAACTGCATTTTCCTGTTTTGGTGACGTCACATTGATGACGTTTCTGACTTTTGATGGATTCACTTCAAGATAGAAAAAATGGCCATTCCCATATATTTCTTAAAATTTTAAGACTGAAATCATATGATATTTCAACCCTCTGGTCAATCATTCTTAAGAAGACAGCAGAAAGAGTAAAAAGGCATAAATTAAAAAGTTTGGGTCTCACCCCTTGTATTTTTTTGAAATTTTGAAAAGTGTCTTGGGAAGACAGAATAGGCTTTAAAATGGTCTCAAAAGCCATCCAAACTGATGAAACAATGAGTGAAATAGATAATGGTCAATGAAAAGGTTTTAAACTGCATTTTTCTGTTTTGGTGACGTCACATTGATGACATTTCTGACTTTTGATGGATTCACTTTCCAGATAGAAAAAATGGCCATTCCCATATTTTTCTTGACATTTTAAGACTGAAATCATATGATATTTCATCCCTCTGGTCAATCTTTCTTAAGAAGATAGCATAATGAATAAAAAGTCGTAAATTAAAAATTCTGGGTCACACCCCTTGTTTTTTTTTGAAATTTTGAAAAATGTCTTGGGAATGTAGAAAATGCATTAAAATGAGTATGGAAGTCATCCAAAATTATGAAACAATGAGTGAAATGGATAATGGTCAATGAAAAGGTTTGAAACTGCATTTTCCTGTTTGGTGTCGTCACATTGATGAGGTTTCTGACTTTTGATGGATTCACTTCCAGATAGAAAAAATGGCCATTCCCATATTTTCAAAAGTGCAAGGGGTGAGACCCAAAATGTTTAATTTACGCCTTTTTATTCATTACGCTATCTTCTTAAGAATGATTGACCAGAGGGTAGAAATATCATATGATTTCAGTCTTAAAATTTCAAGAAAAATATGGGAATGGCCATTTTTTCTATCTGGAAGTGAATCCATCAAAAGTCAGAAACCTCATCAATGTGACCACACCAAACAGGAAAATGCAGTTTCAAACCTTTTCATTGACCATTATCCATTTCACTCATTGTTTCATAATTTTGGATGACTTCCATACTCATTTTAATGCATTTTCTACATTCCCAAGACATTTTTCAAAATTTCAAAAAAAAAACAAGGGGTGTGACCCAGAATTTTTAATTTACGCCTTTTTATTCATTATGCTATCTTCTTAAGAAAGATTGACCAGAGGGATGAAATATCATATGATTTCAGTCTTAAAATGTCAAGAAAAATATGGGAATGGCCATTTTTTCTATCTGGAAAGTGAATCCATCAAAAGTCAGAAATGTCATCAATGTGACGTCACCAAAACAGAAAAATGAAACAATGAGTGAAATGGATAATGGTCAATGAAAAGGTTTGAAACTGCATTTTCCTGTTTGGTGTCGTCACATTGATGAGGTTTCTGACTTTTGATGGATTCACTTCCAGATAGAAAAAATGGCCATTCCCATATTTTTCTTGAAATTTTAAGACTGAAATCATATGATATTTCTACCCTCTGGTCAATCATTCTTAAGAAGATAGCGTAATGAATAAAAAGGCGTAAATTAAACATTTTGGGTCTCATTCCTTGCATTTTTTTGAAATTTTGAAAACTGTCTTGGGAAGATAGAATAGGCTTTAAAAGGGTCTCAAAAGCCCTCCAAACTGATGAAACAATGAGGGAAATAGATAATGGTCAACGAAAAGGTGTTAAACTGCATTTTCCTGTTTTGGTGACGTCACATTGATGACGTTTCTGACTTTTGATGGATTCACTTCCAGATAGAAAAAATGGCCATTCCCATATATTTCTTAAAATTTTAAGACTGAAATCATATGATATTTCAACCCTCTGGTCAATCATTCTTAAGAAGACAGCAGAAAGAGTAAAAAGGCATAAATTAAAAAGTTTGGGTCTCACCCCTTGTATGTTTTTTGAAATTTTGAAAAGTGTCTTGGGAAGACAGAATAGGCTTTAAAATGGTCTCAAACGCCATCCAAACTGATGAAACAATGAGTGAAATAGATAATGGTCAATAAAAAGGTTTTAAACTGCATTTTCCTGTTTTGGTGACGTCACATTGATGACGTTTCTGACTTTTGATGGATTCACTTCAAGATAGAAAAAATGGCCATTCCCATATATTTCTTAAAATTTTAAGACTGAAATCATATGATATTTCAACCCTCTGGTCAATCATTCTTAAGAAGACAGCAGAAAGAGTAAAAAGGCATAAATTAAAAAGTTTGGGTCTCACCCCTTGTATTTTTTTGAAATTTTGAAAAGTGTCTTGGGAAGACAGAATAGGCTTTAAAATGGTCTCAAAAGCCATCCAAACTGATGAAACAATGAGTGAAATAGATAATGGTCAATGAAAAGGTTTTAAACTGCATTTTTCTGTTTTGGTGACGTCACATTGATGACATTTCTGACTTTTGATGGATTCACTTCCAGATAGAAAAAATGGCCATTCCCATATATTTCTTAAAATTTTAAGACTGAAATCATATGATATTTCAACCCTCTGGTCAATCATTCTTAAGAAGACAGCAGAAAGAGTAAAAAGGCATAAATTAAAAAGTTTGGGTCTCACCCCTTGTATTTTTTTGAAATTTTGAAAAGTGTCTTGGGAAGACAGAATAGGCTTTAAAATTGTCTCAAAAGCCATCCAAAGTGATGAAACAATGAGTGAAATAGATAATGGTCAATGAAAAGGTTTTAAACTGCATTTTTCTGTTTTGGTGACGTCACATTGATGACATTTCTGACTTTTGATGGATTCACTTTCCAGATAGAAAAAATGGCCATTCCCATATTTTTCTTGACATTTTAAGACTGAAATCATATGATATTTTATCCCTCTGGTCAATCTTTCTTAAGAAGATAGCATAATGAATAAAAAGTCGTAAATTAAAAATTCTGGGTCACACCCCTTGTTTTTTTTTGAAATTTTGAAAAATGTCTTGGGAATGTAGAAAATGCATTAAAATGAGTATGGAAGTCATCCAAAATTATGAAACAATGAGTGAAATGGATAATGGTCAATGAAAAGGTTTGAAACTGCATTTTCCTATTTGGTGTCGTCACATTGATGAGGTTTCTGACTTTTGATGGATTCACTTCCAGATAGAAAAAATGGCCATTCCCATATTTTCAAAAGTGCAAGGGGTGAGACCCAAAATGTTTAATTTACGCCTTTTTATTCATTACGCTATCTTCTTAAGAATGATTGACCAGAGGGTAGAAATATCATATGATTTCAGTCTTAAAATTTCAAGAAAAATATGGGAATGGCCATTTTTTCTATCTGGAAGTGAATCCATCAAAAGTCAGAAACCTCATCAATGTGACCACACCAAACAGGAAAATGCAGTTTCAAACCTTTTCATTGACCATTATCCATTTCACTCATTGTTTCATAATTTTGGATGACTTCCATACTCATTTTAATGCATTTTCTACATTCCCAAGACATTTTTCAAAATTTCAAAAAAAAAACAAGGGGTGTGACCCAGAATTTTTAATTTACGCCTTATTCATTATGCTATCTTCTTAAGAAAGATTGACCAGAGGGATGAAATATCATATGATTTCAGTCTTAAAATGTCAAGAAAAATATGGGAATGGCCATTTTTTCTATCTGGAAAGTGAATCCATCAAAAGTCAGAAATGTCATCAATGTGACGTCACCAAAACAGAAAAATGAAACAATGAGTGAAATGGATAATGGTCAATGAAAAGGTTTGAAACTGCATTTTCCTGTTTGGTGTCGTCACATTGATGAGGTTTCTGACTTTTGATGGATTCACTTCCAGATAGAAAAAATGGCCATTCCCATATTTTTCTTGAAATTTTAAGACTGAAATCATATGATATTTCTACCCTCTGGTCAATCATTCTTAAGAAGATAGCGTAATGAATAAAAAGGCGTAAATTAAACATTTTGGGTCTCATTCCTTGCATTTTTTTGAAATTTTGAAAACTGTCTTGGGAAGATAGAATAGGCTTTAAAAGGGTCTCAAAAGCCCTCCAAACTGATGAAACAATGAGGGAAATAGATAATGGTCAACGAAAAGGTGTTAAACTGCATTTTCCTGTTTTGGTGACGTCACATTGATGACGTTTCTGACTTTTGATGGATTCACTTCCAGATAGAAAAAATGGCCATTCCCATATATTTCTTAAAATTTTTAGACTGAAATCATATGATATTTCAACCTTCTGGTCAATCATTCTTAAGAAGACAGCAGAAAGAGTAAAAAGGCATAAATTAAAAAGTTTGGGTCTCACCCCTTGTATGTTTTTTGAAATTTTGAAAAGTGTCTTGGGAAGACAGAATAGGCTTTAAAATGGTCTCAAACGCCATCCAAACTGATGAAACAATGAGTGAAATAGATAATGGTCAATGAAAAGGTTTTAAACTGCATTTTCCTGTTTTGGTGACGTCACATTGATGACGTTTCTGACTTTTGATGGATTCACTTCAAGATAGAAAAAATGGCCATTCCCATATATTTCTTAAAATTTTAAGACTGAAATCATATGATATTTCAACCCTCTGGTCAATCATTCTTAAGAAGACAGCAGAAAGAGTAAAAAGGCATAAATTAAAAAGTTTGGGTCTCACCCCTTGTATTTTTTTGAAATTTTGAAAAGTGTCTTGGGAAGACAGAATAGGCTTTAAAATGGTCTCAAAAGCCATCCAAACTGATGAAACAATGAGTGAAATAGATAATGGTCAATGAAAAGGTTTTAAACTGCATTTTTCTGTTTTGGTGACGTCACATTGATGACATTTCTGACTTTTGATGGATTCACTTTCCAGATAGAAAAAATGGCCATTCCCATATTTTTCTTGACATTTTAAGACTGAAATCATATGATATTTCATCCCTCTGGTCAATCTTTCTTAAGAAGATAGCATAATGAATAAAAAGTCGTAAATTAAAAATTCTGGGTCACACCCCTTGTTTTTTTTTGAAATTTTGAAAAATGTCTTGGGAATGTAGAAAATGCATTAAAATGAGTATGGAAGTCATCCAAAATTATGAAACAATGAGTGAAATGGATAATGGTCAATGAAAAGGTTTGAAACTGCATTTTCCTGTTTGGTGTCGTCACATTGATGAGGTTTCTGACTTTTGATGGATTCACTTCCAGATAGAAAAAATGGCCATTCCCATATTTTCAAAAGTGCAAGGGGTGAGACCCAAAATGTTTAATTTACGCCTTTTTATTCATTACGCTATCTTCTTAAGAATGATTGACCAGAGGGTAGAAATATCATATGATTTCAGTCTTAAAATTTCAAGAAAAATATGGGAATGGCCATTTTTTCTATCTGGAAGTGAATCCATCAAAAGTCAGAAACCTCATCAATGTGACCACACCAAACAGGAAAATGCAGTTTCAAACCTTTTCATTGACCATTATCCATTTCACTCATTGTTTCATAATTTTGGATGACTTCCATACTCATTTTAATGCATTTTCTACATTCCCAAGACATTTTTCAAAATTTCAAAAAAAAAACAAGGGGTGTGACCCAGAATTTTTAATTTACGCCTTTTTATTCATTATGCTATCTTCTTAAGAAAGATTGACCAGAGGGATGAAATATCATATGATTTCAGTCTTAAAATGTCAAGAAAAATATGGGAATGGCCATTTTTTCTATCTGGAAAGTGAATCCATCAAAAGTCAGAAATGTCATCAATGTGACGTCACCAAAACAGAAAAATGAAACAATGAGTGAAATGGATAATGGTCAATGAAAAGGTTTGAAACTGCATTTTCCTGTTTGGTGTCGTCACATTGATGAGGTTTCTGACTTTTGATGGATTCACTTCCAGATAGAAAAAATGGCCATTCCCATATTTTTCTTGAAATTTTAAGACTGAAATCATATGATATTTCTACCCTCTGGTCAATCATTCTTAAGAAGATAGCGTAATGAATAAAAAGGCGTAAATTAAACATTTTGGGTCTCATTCCTTGCATTTTTTTGAAATTTTGAAAACTGTCTTGGGAAGATAGAATAGGCTTTAAAAGGGTCTCAAAAGCCCTCCAAACTGATGAAACAATGAGGGAAATAGATAATGGTCAACGAAAAGGTGTTAAACTGCATTTTCCTGTTTTGGTGACGTCACATTGATGACGTTTCTGACTTTTGATGGATTCACTTCCAGATAGAAAAAATGGCCATTCCCATATATTTCTTAAAATTTTAAGACTGAAATCATATGATATTTCAACCCTCTGGTCAATCATTCTTAAGAAGACAGCAGAAAGAGTAAAAAGGCATAAATTAAAAAGTTTGGGTCTCACCCCTTGTATGTTTTTTGAAATTTTGAAAAGTGTCTTGGGAAGACAGAATAGGCTTTAAAATGGTCTCAAACGCCATCCAAACTGATGAAACAATGAGTGAAATAGATAATGGTCAATAAAAAGGTTTTAAACTGCATTTTCCTGTTTTGGTGACGTCACATTGATGACGTTTCTGACTTTTGATGGATTCACTTCAAGATAGAAAAAATGGCCATTCCCATATATTTCTTAAAATTTTAAGACTGAAATCATATGATATTTCAACCCTCTGGTCAATCATTCTTAAGAAGACAGCAGAAAGAGTAAAAAGGCATAAATTAAAAAGTTTGGGTCTCACCCCTTGTATTTTTTTGAAATTTTGAAAAGTGTCTTGGGAAGACAGAATAGGCTTTAAAATGGTCTCAAAAGCCATCCAAACTGATGAAACAATGAGTGAAATAGATAATGGTCAATGAAAAGGTTTTAAACTGCATTTTTCTGTTTTGGTGACGTCACATTGATGACATTTCTGACTTTTGATGGATTCACTTCCAGATAGAAAAAATGGCCATTCCCATATATTTCTTAAAATTTTAAGACTGAAATCATATGATATTTCAACCCTCTGGTCAATCATTCTTAAGAAGACAGCAGAAAGAGTAAAAAGGCATAAATTAAAAAGTTTGGGTCTCACCCCTTGTATTTTTTTGAAATTTTGAAAAGTGTCTTGGGAAGACAGAATAGGCTTTAAAATTGTCTCAAAAGCCATCCAAAGTGATGAAACAATGAGTGAAATAGATAATGGTCAATGAAAAGGTTTTAAACTGCATTTTTCTGTTTTGGTGACGTCACATTGATGACATTTCTGACTTTTGATGGATTCACTTTCCAGATAGAAAAAATGGCCATTCCCATATTTTTCTTGACATTTTAAGACTGAAATCATATGATATTTTATCCCTCTGGTCAATCTTTCTTAAGAAGATAGCATAATGAATAAAAAGTCGTAAATTAAAAATTCTGGGTCACACCCCTTGTTTTTTTTTGAAATTTTGAAAAATGTCTTGGGAATGTAGAAAATGCATTAAAATGAGTATGGAAGTCATCCAAAATTATGAAACAATGAGTGAAATGGATAATGGTCAATGAAAAGGTTTGAAACTGCATTTTCCTATTTGGTGTCGTCACATTGATGAGGTTTCTGACTTTTGATGGATTCACTTCCAGATAGAAAAAATGGCCATTCCCATATTTTCAAAAGTGCAAGGGGTGAGACCCAAAATGTTTAATTTACGCCTTTTTATTCATTACGCTATCTTCTTAAGAATGATTGACCAGAGGGTAGAAATATCATATGATTTCAGTCTTAAAATTTCAAGAAAAATATGGGAATGGCCATTTTTTCTATCTGGAAGTGAATCCATCAAAAGTCAGAAACCTCATCAATGTGACCACACCAAACAGGAAAATGCAGTTTCAAACCTTTTCATTGACCATTATCCATTTCACTCATTGTTTCATAATTTTGGATGACTTCCATACTCATTTTAATGCATTTTCTACATTCCCAAGACATTTTTCAAAATTTCAAAAAAAAAACAAGGGGTGTGACCCAGAATTTTTAATTTACGCCTTATTCATTATGCTATCTTCTTAAGAAAGATTGACCAGAGGGATGAAATATCATATGATTTCAGTCTTAAAATGTCAAGAAAAATATGGGAATGGCCATTTTTTCTATCTGGAAAGTGAATCCATCAAAAGTCAGAAATGTCATCAATGTGACGTCACCAAAACAGAAAAATGAAACAATGAGTGAAATGGATAATGGTCAATGAAAAGGTTTGAAACTGCATTTTCCTGTTTGGTGTCGTCACATTGATGAGGTTTCTGACTTTTGATGGATTCACTTCCAGATAGAAAAAATGGCCATTCCCATATTTTTCTTGAAATTTTAAGACTGAAATCATATGATATTTCTACCCTCTGGTCAATCATTCTTAAGAAGATAGCGTAATGAATAAAAAGGCGTAAATTAAACATTTTGGGTCTCATTCCTTGCATTTTTTTGAAATTTTGAAAACTGTCTTGGGAAGATAGAATAGGCTTTAAAAGGGTCTCAAAAGCCCTCCAAACTGATGAAACAATGAGGGAAATAGATAATGGTCAACGAAAAGGTGTTAAACTGCATTTTCCTGTTTTGGTGACGTCACATTGATGACGTTTCTGACTTTTGATGGATTCACTTCCAGATAGAAAAAATGGCCATTCCCATATATTTCTTAAAATTTTAAGACTGAAATCATATGATATTTCAACCCTCTGGTCAATAATTCTTAAGAAGACAGCAGAAAGAGTAAAAAGGCATAAATTAAAAAGTTTGGGTCTCACCCCTTGTATGTTTTTTGAAATTTTGAAAAGTGTCTTGGGAAGACAGAATAGGCTTTAAAATGGTCTCAAAAGCCATCCAAACTGATGAAACAATGAGTGAAATAGATAATGGTCAATGAAAAGGTTTTAAACTGCATTTTCCTGTTTTGGTGACGTCACATTGATGACGTTTCTGACTTTTGATGGATTCACTTCAAGATAGAAAAAATGGCCATTCCCATATATTTCTTAAAATTTTAAGACTGAAATCATATGATATTTCAACCCTCTGGTCAATCATTCTTAAGAAGACAGCAGAAAGAGTAAAAAGGCATAAATTAAAAAGTTTGGGTCTCACCCCTTGTATTTTTTTGAAATTTTGAAAAGTGTCTTGGGAAGACAGAATAGGCTTTAAAATGGTCTCAAAAGCCATCCAAACTGATGAAACAATGAGTGAAATAGATAATGGTCAATGAAAAGGTTTTAAACTGCATTTTTCTGTTTTGGTGACGTCACATTGATGACATTTCTGACTTTTGATGGATTCACTTTCCAGATAGAAAAAATGGCCATTCCCATATTTTTCTTGACATTTTAAGACTGAAATGATATGATATTTCATCCCTCTGGTCAATCTTTCTTAAGAAGATAGCATAATGAATAAAAAGTCGTAAATTAAAAATTCTGGGTCACACCCCTTGTTTTTTTTTGAAATTTTGAAAAATGTCTTGGGAATGTAGAAAATGCATTAAAATGAGTATGGAAGTCATCCAAAATTATGAAACAATGAGTGAAATGGATAATGGTCAATGAAAAGGTTTGAAACTGCATTTTCCTGTTTGGTGTCGTCACATTGATGAGGTTTCTGACTTTTGATGGATTCACTTCCAGATAGAAAAAATGGCCATTTCCATATTTTCAAAAGTGCAAGGGGTGAGACCCAAAATGTTTAATTTACGCCTTTTTATTCATTACGCTATCTTCTTAAGAATGATTGACCAGAGGGTAGAAATATCATATGATTTCAGTCTTAAAATTTCAAGAAAAATATGGGAATGGCCATTTTTTCTATCTGGAAGTGAATCCATCAAAAGTCAGAAACCTCATCAATGTGACCACACCAAACAGGAAAATGCAGTTTCAAACCTTTTCATTGACCATTATCCATTTCACTCATTGTTTCATAATTTTGGATGACTTCCATACTCATTTTAATGCATTTTCTACATTCCCAAGACATTTTTCAAAATTTCAAAAAAAAAACAAGGGGTGTGACCCAGAATTTTTAATTTACGCCTTATTCATTATGCTATCTTCTTAAGAAAGATTGACCAGAGGGATGAAATATCATATGATTTCAGTCTTAAAATGTCAAGAAAAATATGGGAATGGCCATTTTTTCTATCTGGAAAGTGAATCCATCAAAAGTCAGAAATGTCATCAATGTGACGTCACCAAAACAGAAAAATGAAACAATGAGTGAAATGGATAATGGTCAATGAAAAGGTTTGAAACTGCATTTTCCTGTTTGGTGTCGTCACATTGATGAGGTTTCTGACTTTTGATGGATTCACTTCCAGATAGAAAAAATGGCCATTCCCTTATTTTTCTTGAAATTTTAAGACTGAAATCATATGATATTTCTACCCTCTGTTCAATCATTCTTAAGAAGATAGCGTAATGAATAAAAAGGCGTAAATTAAACATTTTGGGTCTCATTCCTTGCATTTTTTTGAAATTTTGAAAACTGTCTTGGGAAGATAGAATAGGCTTTAAAAGGGTCTCAAAAGCCCTCCAAACTGATGAAACAATGAGGGAAATAGATAATGGTCAACAAAAAGGTGTTAAACTGCATTTTCCTGTTTTGGTGACGTCACATTGATGACGTTTCTGACTTTTGATGGATTCACTTCCAGATAGAAAAAATGGCCATTCCCATATATTTCTTAAAATTTTAAGACTGAAATCATATGATATTTCAACCCTCTGGTCAATCATTCTTAAGAAGACAGCAGAAAGAGTAAAAAGGCATAAATTAAAAAGTTTGGGTCTCACCCCTTGTATTTTTTTGAAATTTTGAAAAGTGTCTTGGGAAGACAGAATAGGCTTTAAAATGGTCTCAAAAGCCATCCAAACTGATGAAACAATGAGTGAAATAGATAATGGTCAATGAAAAGGTTTTAAACTGCATTTTCCTGTTTTGGTGACGTCACATTGATGACGTTTCTGACTTTTGATGGATTCACTTCCAGATAGAAAAAATGGCCATTCCCATATATTTCTTAAAATTTTAAGACTGAAATCATATGATATTTCAACCCTCTGGTCAATCATTCTTAAGAAGACAGCAGAAAGAGTAAAAAGGCATAAATTAAAAAGTTTGGGTCTCACCCCTTGTATTTTTTTGAAATTTTGAAAAGTGTCTTGGGAAGACAGAATAGGCTTTAAAATGGTCTCAAAAGCCATCCAAACTGATGAAACAATGAGTGAAATAGATAATGGTCAATGAAAAGGTTTTAAACTGCATTTTTCTGTTTTGGTGACGTCACATTGATGACATTTCTGACTTTTGATGGATTCACTTCCAGATAGAAAAAATGGCCATTCCCATATATTTTTTAAATTTTAAGACTGAAATCATATGATATTTCAACCCTCTGGTCAATCATTCTTAAGAAGACAGCAGAAAGAGTAAAAAGGCATAAATTAAAAAGTTTGGGTCTCACCCCTTATATTTTTTTGAAATTTTGAAAAGTGTCTTGGGAAGACAGAATAGGCTTTAAAATGGTCTCAAAAGCCATCCAAACTGATGAAACAATGAGTGAAATAGATAATGGTCAATGAAAAGGTTTTAAACTGCATTTTTCTGTTTTGGTGACGTCACATTGATGACATTTCTGACTTTTGATGGATTCACTTTCCAGATAGAAAAAATGGCCATTCCCATATTTTTCTTGACATTTTAAGACTGAAATCATATGATATTTCATCCCTCTGGTCAATCTTTCTTAAGAAGATAGCATAATGAATAAAAAGGTGTCAATTAAAAATTCTGGGTCACACCCCTTTTTTTTTTTTAAATTTTGAAAAATGTCTTGGGAATGTAGAAAATGCATTAAAATGAGTATGGAAGTCATCCAAAATTATGAAACAATGAGTGAAATGGATAATGGTCAATGAAAAGGTTTGAAACTGCATTTTCCTGTTTGGTGTCGTCACATTGATGAGGTTTCTGAGTTTTGATGGATTCACTTCCAGATAGAAAAAATGGCCATTCCCATATTTTTCTTGAAATTTTAAGACTGAAATCATATGATATTTCTACCCTCTGGTCAATCATTCTTAAGAAGATAGCGTAATGAATAAAAAGGCGTAAATTAAACATTTTAGGTCTCACCCCTTGCATTTTTTTGAAATTTTGAAAACTGTCTTGGGAAGATAGAATAGGCTTTAAAAGGGTCTCAAAAGCCCTCCAAACTGATGAAACAATGAGGGAAATAGATAATGGTCACCGAAAAGGTGTTAAACTGCATTTTCCTGTTTTGGTGACGTCACATTGATGACGTTTCTGACTTTTGATGGATTCACTTCCAGATAAAAAAAATGGCCATTCCCATATATTTCTTAAAATTTTAAGACTGAAATCATATGATATTTCATCCCTCTGGTCAATCATTCTTAAGAAGACAGCAGAAAGAGAAAAAAGGCATAAATTAAAAAGTTTGGGTCTCACCCCTTGTATTTTTTTGAAATTCTGAAAAGTGTCTTGGGAAGACAGAATAGGCTTTAAAATGGTCTCAAAAGCCATCCAAACTGATGAAACAATGAGTGAAATAGATAATGGTCAATGAAAAGGTTTTAAACTGCATTTTTCTGTTTTGGTGACGTCACATTGATGACATTTCTGACTTTTGATGGATTCACTTCCAGATAGAAAAAATGGCCATTCCCATATATTTCTTAAAATTTTAAGACTGAAATCATATGATATTTCAACCCTCTGGTCAATCATTCTTAAGAAGACAGCAGAAAGAGTAAAAAGGCATAAATTAAAAAGTTTGGGTCTCACCCCTTGTATTTTTTTTGAAATTTTGAAAAGTGTCTTGGGAAGACAGAATAGGCTTTAAAATGGTCTCAAAAGCCATCCAAACTGATGAAACAATGAGTGAAATAGATAATGGTCAATGAAAAGGTTTTAAACTGCATTTTTCTGTTTTGGTGACGTCACATTGATGACATTTCTGACTTTTGATGGATTCACTTTCCAGATAGAAAAAATGGCCATTCCCATATTTTTCTTGACATTTTAAGACTGAAATCATATGATATTTCATCCCTCTGGTCAATCTTTCTTAAGAAGATAGCATAATGAATAAAAAGTCGTAAATTAAAAATTCTGGGTCACACCCCTTGTTTTTTTTTGAAATTTTGAAAAATGTCTTGGGAATGTAGAAAATGCATTAAAATGAGTATGGAAGTCATCCAAAATTATGAAACAATGAGTGAAATGGATAATGGTCAATGAAAAGGTTTGAAACTGCATTTTCCTGTTTGGTGTCGTCACATTGATGAGGTTTCTGACTTTTGATGGATTCACTTCCAGATAGAAAAAATGGCCATTCCCATATTTTCAAAAGTGCAAGGGGTGAGACCCAAAATGTTTAATTTACGCCTTTTTATTCATTACGCTATCTTCTTAAGAATAATTGACCAGAGGGTAGAAATATCATATGATTTCAGTCTTAAAATTTCAAGAAAAATATGGGAATGGCCATTTTTTCTATCTGGAAGTGAATCCATCAAAAGTCAGAAACCTCATCAATGTGACCACACCAAACAGGAAAATGCAGTTTCAAACCTTTTCATTGACCATTATCCATTTCACTCATTGTTTCATAATTTTGGATGACTTCCATACTCATTTTAAGGCATTTTCTACATTCCCAAGACATTTTTCAAAATTTCAAAAAAAAAACAAGGGGTGTGACCCAGAATTTTTAATTTACGCCTTTTTATTCATTATGCTATCTTCTTAAGAAAGATTGACCAGAGGGATGAAATATCATATGATTTCAGTCTAAAAATGTCAAGAAAAATATGGGAATGGCCATTTTTTCTATCTGGAAAGTTAATCCATCAAAAGTCAGAAATGTCATCAATGTGACGTCACCAAAACAGAAAAATGAAACAATGAGTGAAATGGATAATGGTCAATGAAAAGGTTTGAAACTGCATTTTCCTGTTTGGTGTCGTCACATTGATGAGGTTTCTGACTTTTGATGGATTCACTTCCAGATAGAAAAAATGGCCATTCCCATATTTTTCTTGAAATTTTAAGACTGAAATATATGATATTTCTACCCTCTGGTCAATCATTCTTAAGAAGATAGCGTAATGAATAAAAAGGCGTAAATTAAACATTTTGGGTCTCATTCCTTGCATTTTTTGAAATTTTGAAAACTGTCTTGGGAAGATAGAATAGGCTTTAAAAGGGTCTCAAAAGCCCTCCAAACTTATGAAACAATGAGGGAAATAGATAATGGTCAACGAAAAGGTGTTAAACTGCATTTTCCTGTTTTGGTGACGTCACATTGATGACGTTTCTGACTTTTGATGGATTCACTTCCAGATAGAAAAAATGGCCATTCCCATATATTTCTTAAAATTTTAAGACTGAAATCATATGATATTTCAACCCTCTGGTCAATCATTCTTAAGAAGACAGCAGAAAGAGTAAAAAGGCATAAATTAAAAAGTTTGGGTCTCACCCCTTGTATGTTTTTTGAAATTTTGAAAAGTGTCTTGGGAAGACAGAATAGGCTTTAAAATGGTCTCAAACGCCATCCAAACTGATGAAACAATGAGTGAAATAGATAATGGTCAATAAAAAGGTTTTAAACTGCATTTTCCTGTTTTGGTGACGTCACATTGATGACGTTTCTGACTTTTGATGGATTCACTTCAAGATAGAAAAAATGGCCATTCCCATATATTTCTTAAAATTTTAAGACTGAAATCATATGATATTTCAACCCTCTGGTCAATCATTCTTAAGAAGACAGCAGAAAGAGTAAAAAGGCATAAATTAAAAAGTTTGGGTCTCACCCCTTGTATTTTTTTGAAATTTTGAAAAGTGTCTTGGGAAGACAGAATAGGCTTTAAAATGGTCTCAAAAGCCATCCAAACTGATGAAACAATGAGTGAAATAGATAATGGTCAATGAAAAGGTTTTAAACTGCATTTTTCTGTTTTGGTGACGTCACATTGATGACATTTCTGACTTTTGATGGATTCACTTCCAGATAGAAAAAATGGCCATTCCCATATATTTCTTAAAATTTTAAGACTGAAATCATATGATATTTCAACCCTCTGGTCAATCATTCTTAAGAAGACAGCAGAAAGAGTAAAAAGGCATAAATTAAAAAGTTTGGGTCTCACCCCTTGTATTTTTTTGAAATTTTGAAAAGTGTCTTGGGAAGACAGAATAGGCTTTAAAATTGTCTCAAAAGCCATCCAAAGTGATGAAACAATGAGTGAAATAGATAATGGTCAATGAAAAGGTTTTAAACTGCATTTTTCTGTTTTGGTGACGTCACATTGATGACATTTCTGACTTTTGATGGATTCACTTTCCAGATAGAAAAAATGGCCATTCCCATATTTTTCTTGACATTTTAAGACTGAAATCATATGATATTTTATCCCTCTGGTCAATCTTTCTTAAGAAGATAGCATAATGAATAAAAAGTCGTAAATTAAAAATTCTGGGTCACACCCCTTGTTTTTTTTTGAAATTTTGAAAAATGTCTTGGGAATGTAGAAAATGCATTAAAATGAGTATGGAAGTCATCCAAAATTATGAAACAATGAGTGAAATGGATAATGGTCAATGAAAAGGTTTGAAACTGCATTTTCCTGTTTGGTGTCGTCACATTGATGAGGTTTCTGACTTTTGATGGATTCACTTCCAGATAGAAAAAATGGCCATTCCCATATTTTCAAAAGTGCAAGGGGTGAGACCCAAAATGTTTAATTTACGCCTTTTTATTCATTACGCTATCTTCTTAAGAATGATTGACCAGAGGGTAGAAATATCATATGATTTCAGTCTTAAAATTTCAAGAAAAATATGGGAATGGCCATTTTTTCTATCTGGAAGTGAATCCATCAAAAGTCAGAAACCTCATCAATGTGACCACACCAAACAGGAAAATGCAGTTTCAAACCTTTTCATTGACCATTATCCATTTCACTCATTGTTTCATAATTTTGGATGACTTCCATACTCATTTTAATGCATTTTCTACATTCCCAAGACATTTTTCAAAATTTAAAAAAAAAAACAAGGGGTGTGACCCAGAATTTTTAATTTACGCCTTTTTATTCATTATGCTATCTTCTTAAGAAAGATTGACCAGAGGGATGAAATATCATATGATTTCAGTCTTAAAATGTCAAGAAAAATATGGGAATGGCCATTTTTTCTATCTGGAAAGTGAATCCATCAAAAGTCAGAAATGTCATCAATGTGACGTCACCAAAACAGAAAAATGAAACAATGAGTGAAATGGATAATGGTCAATGAAAAGGTTTGAAACTGCATTTTCCTGTTTGGTGTCGTCACATTGATGAGGTTTCTGACTTTTGATGGATTCACTTCCAGATAGAAAAAATGGCCATTCCCATATTTTTCTTGAAATTTTAAGACTGAAATCATATGATATTTCTACCCTCTGGTCAATCATTCTTAAGAAGATAGCGTAATGAATAAAAAGGCGTAAATTAAACATTTTGGGTCTCATTCCTTGCATTTTTTTGAAATTTTGAAAACTGTCTTGGGAAGATAGAATAGGCTTTAAAAGGGTCTCAAAAGCCCTCCAAACTGATGAAACAATGAGGGAAATAGATAATGGTCAACGAAAAGGTGTTAAACTGCATTTTCCTGTTTTGGTGACGTCACATTGATGACGTTTCTGACTTTTGATGGATTCACTTCCAGATAGAAAAAATGGCCATTCCCATATATTTCTTAAAATTTTAAGACTGAAATCATATGATATTTCAACCCTCTGGTCAATCATTCTTAAGAAGACAGCAGAAAGAGTAAAAAGGCATAAATTAAAAAGTTTGGGTCTCACCCCTTGTATGTTTTTTGAAATTTTGAAAAGTGTCTTGGGAAGACAGAATAGGCTTTAAAATGGTCTCAAACGCCATCCAAACTGATGAAACAATGAGTGAAATAGATAATGGTCAATAAAAAGGTTTTAAACTGCATTTTCCTGTTTTGGTGACGTCACATTGATGACGTTTCTGACTTTTGATGGATTCACTTCAAGATAGAAAAAATGGCCATTCCCATATATTTCTTAAAATTTTAAGACTGAAATCATATGATATTTCAACCCTCTGGTCAATCATTCTTAAGAAGACAGCAGAAAGAGTAAAAAGGCATAAATTAAAAAGTTTGGGTCTCACCCCTTGTATTTTTTTGAAATTTTGAAAAGTGTCTTGGGAAGACAGAATAGGCTTTAAAATGGTCTCAAAAGCCATCCAAACTGATGAAACAATGAGTGAAATAGATAATGGTCAATGAAAAGGTTTTAAACTGCATTTTTCTGTTTTGGTGACGTCACATTGATGACATTTCTGACTTTTGATGGATTCACTTCCAGATAGAAAAAATGGCCATTCCCATATATTTCTTAAAATTTTAAGACTGAAATCATATGATATTTCAACCCTCTGGTCAATCATTCTTAAGAAGACAGCAGAAAGAGTAAAAAGGCATAAATTAAAAAGTTTGGGTCTCACCCCTTGTATTTTTTTGAAATTTTGAAAAGTGTCTTGGGAAGACAGAATAGGCTTTAAAATTGTCTCAAAAGCCATCCAAAGTGATGAAACAATGAGTGAAATAGATAATGGTCAATGAAAAGGTTTTAAACTGCATTTTTCTGTTTTGGTGACGTCACATTGATGACATTTCTGACTTTTGATGGATTCACTTTCCAGATAGAAAAAATGGCCATTACCATATTTTTCTTGACATTTTAAGACTGAAATCATATGATATTTTATCCCTCTGGTCAATCTTTCTTAAGAAGATAGCATAATGAATAAAAAGTCGTAAATTAAAAATTCTGGGTCACACCCCTTGTTTTTTTTTGAAATTTTGAAAAATGTCTTGGGAATGTAGAAAATGCATTAAAATGAGTATGGAAGTCATCCAAAATTATGAAACAATGAGTGAAATGGATAATGGTCAATGAAAAGGTTTGAAACTGCATTTTCCTGTTTGGTGTCGTCACATTGATGAGGTTTCTGACTTTTGATGGATTCACTTCCAGATAGAAAAAATGGCCATTCCCATATTTTCAAAAGTGCAAGGGGTGAGACCCAAAATGTTTAATTTACGCCTTTTTATTCATTACGCTATCTTCTTAAGAATGATTGACCAGAGGGTAGAAATATCATATGATTTCAGTCTTAAAATTTCAAGAAAAATATGGGAATGGCCATTTTTTCTATCTGGAAGTGAATCCATCAAAAGTCAGAAACCTCATCAATGTGACCACACCAAACAGGAAAATGCAGTTTCAAACCTTTTCATTGACCATTATCCATTTCACTCATTGTTTCATAATTTTGGATGACTTCCATACTCATTTTAATGCATTTTCTACATTCCCAAGACATTTTTCAAAATTTCAAAAAAAAAACAAGGGGTGTGACCCAGAATTTTTAATTTACGCCTTTTTATTCATTATGCTATCTTCTTAAGAAAGATTGACCAGAGGGATGAAATATCATATGATTTCAGTCTTAAAATGTCAAGAAAAATATGGGAATGGCCATTTTTTCTATCTGGAAAGTGAATCCATCAAAAGTCAGAAATGTCATCAATGTGACGTCACCAAAACAGAAAAATGAAACAATGAGTGAAATGGATAATGGTCAATGAAAAGGTTTGAAACTGCATTTTCCTGTTTGGTGTCGTCACATTGATGAGGTTTCTGACTTTTGATGGATTCACTTCCAGATAGAAAAAATGGCCATTCCCATATTTTTCTTGAAATTTTAAGACTGAAATCATATGATATTTCTACCCTCTGGTCAATCATTCTTAAGAAGATAGCGTAATGAATAAAAAGGCGTAAATTAAACATTTTGGGTCTCATTCCTTGCATTTTTTTGAAATTTTGAAAACTGTCTTGGGAAGATAGAATAGGCTTTAAAAGGGTCTCAAAAGCCCTCCAAACTGATGAAACAATGAGGGAAATAGATAATGGTCAACGAAAAGGTGTTAAACTGCATTTTCCTGTTTTGGTGACGTCACATTGATGACGTTTCTGACTTTTGATGGATTCACTTCCAGATAGAAAAAATGGCCATTCCCATATATTTCTTAAAATTTTAAGACTGAAATCATATGATATTTCAACCCTCTGGTCAATCATTCTTAAGAAGACAGCAGAAAGAGTAAAAAGGCATAAATTAAAAAGTTTGGGTCTCACCCCTTGTATGTTTTTTGAAATTTTGAAAAGTGTCTTGGGAAGACAGAATAGGCTTTAAAATGGTCTCAAACGCCATCCAAACTGATGAAACAATGAGTGAAATAGATAATGGTCAATAAAAAGGTTTTAAACTGCATTTTCCTGTTTTGGTGACGTCACATTGATGACGTTTCTGACTTTTGATGGATTCACTTCAAGATAGAAAAAATGGCCATTCCCATATATTTCTTAAAATTTTAAGACTGAAATCATATGATATTTCAACCCTCTGGTCAATCATTCTTAAGAAGACAGCAGAAAGAGTAAAAAGGCATAAATTAAAAAGTTTGGGTCTCACCCCTTGTATTTTTTTGAAATTTTGAAAAGTGTCTTGGGAAGACAGAATAGGCTTTAAAATGGTCTCAAAAGCCATCCAAACTGATGAAACAATGAGTGAAATAGATAATGGTCAATGAAAAGGTTTTAAACTGCATTTTTCTGTTTTGGTGACGTCACATTGATGACATTTCTGACTTTTGATGGATTCACTTTCCAGATAGAAAAAATGGCCATTCCCATATTTTTCTTGACATTTTAAGACTGAAATCATATGATATTTCATCCCTCTGGTCAATCTTTCTTAAGAAGATAGCATAATGAATAAAAAGTCGTAAATTAAAAATTCTGGGTCACACCCCTTGTTTTTTTTTGAAATTTTGAAAAATGTCTTGGGAATGTAGAAAATGCATTAAAATGAGTATGGAAGTCATCCAAAATTATGAAACAATGAGTGAAATGGATAATGGTCAATGAAAAGGTTTGAAACTGCATTTTCCTGTTTGGTGTCGTCACATTGATGAGGTTTCTGACTTTTGATGGATTCACTTCCAGATAGAAAAAATGGCCATTTCCATATTTTCAAAAGTGCAAGGGGTGAGACCCAAAATGTTTAATTTACGCCTTTTTATTCATTACGCTATCTTCTTAAGAATGATTGACCAGAGGGTAGAAATATCATATGATTTCAGTCTTAAAATTTCAAGAAAAATATGGGAATGGCCATTTTTTCTATCTGGAAGTGAATCCATCAAAAGTCAGAAACCTCATCAATGTGACCACACCAAACAGGAAAATGCAGTTTCAAACCTTTTCATTGACCATTATCCATTTCACTCATTGTTTCATAATTTTGGATGACTTCCATACTCATTTTAATGCATTTTCTACATTCCCAAGACATTTTTCAAAATTTCAAAAAAAAAACAAGGGGTGTGACCCAGAATTTTTAATTTACGCCTTATTCATTATGCTATCTTCTTAAGAAAGATTGACCAGAGGGATGAAATATCATATGATTTCAGTCTTAAAATGTCAAGAAAAATATGGGAATGGCCATTTTTTCTATCTGGAAAGTGAATCCATCAAAAGTCAGAAATGTCATCAATGTGACGTCACCAAAACAGAAAAATGAAACAATGAGTGAAATGGATAATGGTCAATGAAAAGGTTTGAAACTGCATTTTCCTGTTTGGTGTCGTCACATTGATGAGGTTTCTGACTTTTGATGGATTCACTTCCAGATAGAAAAAATGGCCATTCCCATATTTTTCTTGAAATTTTAAGACTGAAATCATATGATATTTCTACCCTCTGGTCAATCATTCTTAAGAAGATAGCGTAATGAATAAAAAGGCGTAAATTAAACATTTTGGGTCTCATTCCTTGCATTTTTTTGAAATTTTGAAAACTGTCTTGGGAAGATAGAATAGGCTTTAAAAGGGTCTCAAAAGCCCTCCAAACTGATGAAACAATGAGGGAAATAGATAATGGTCAACGAAAAGGTGTTAAACTGCATTTTCCTGTTTTGGTGACGTCACATTGATGACGTTTCTGACTTTTGATGGATTCACTTCCAGATAGAAAAAATGGCCATTCCCATATATTTCTTAAAATTTTAAGACTGAAATCATATGATATTTCAACCCTCTGGTCAATAATTCTTAAGAAGACAGCAGAAAGAGTAAAAAGGCATAAATTAAAAAGTTTGGGTCTCACCCCTTGTATGTTTTTTGAAATTTTGAAAAGTGTCTTGGGAAGACAGAATAGGCTTTAAAATGGTCTCAAAAGCCATCCAAACTGATGAAACAATGAGTGAAATAGATAATGGTCAATGAAAAGGTTTTAAACTGCATTTTCCTGTTTTGGTGACGTCACATTGATGACGTTTCTGACTTTTGATGGATTCACTTCAAGATAGAAAAAATGGCCATTCCCATATATTTCTTAAAATTTTAAGACTGAAATCATATGATATTTCAACCCTCTGGTCAATCATTCTTAAGAAGACAGCAGAAAGAGTAAAAAGGCATAAATTAAAAAGTTTGGGTCTCACCCCTTGTATTTTTTTGAAATTTTGAAAAGTGTCTTGGGAAGACAGAATAGGCTTTAAAATGGTCTCAAAAGCCATCCAAACTGATGAAACAATGAGTGAAATAGATAATGGTCAATGAAAAGGTTTTAAACTGCATTTTTCTGTTTTGGTGACGTCACATTGATGACATTTCTGACTTTTGATGGATTCACTTTCCAGATAGAAAAAATGGCCATTCCCATATTTTTCTTGACATTTTAAGACTGAAATGATATGATATTTCATCCCTCTGGTCAATCTTTCTTAAGAAGATAGCATAATGAATAAAAAGTCGTAAATTAAAAATTCTGGGTCACACCCCTTGTTTTTTTTTGAAATTTTGAAAAATGTCTTGGGAATGTAGAAAATGCATTAAAATGAGTATGGAAGTCATCCAAAATTATGAAACAATGAGTGAAATGGATAATGGTCAATGAAAAGGTTTGAAACTGCATTTTCCTGTTTGGTGTCGTCACATTGATGAGGTTTCTGACTTTTGATGGATTCACTTCCAGATAGAAAAAATGGCCATTTCCATATTTTCAAAAGTGCAAGGGGTGAGACCCAAAATGTTTAATTTACGCCTTTTTATTCATTACGCTATCTTCTTAAGAATGATTGACCAGAGGGTAGAAATATCATATGATTTCAGTCTTAAAATTTCAAGAAAAATATGGGAATGGCCATTTTTTCTATCTGGAAGTGAATCCATCAAAAGTCAGAAACCTCATCAATGTGACCACACCAAACAGGAAAATGCAGTTTCAAACCTTTTCATTGACCATTATCCATTTCACTCATTGTTTCATAATTTTGGATGACTTCCATACTCATTTTAATGCATTTTCTACATTCCCAAGACATTTTTCAAAATTTCAAAAAAAAAACAAGGGGTGTGACCCAGAATTTTTAATTTACGCCTTATTCATTATGCTATCTTCTTAAGAAAGATTGACCAGAGGGATGAAATATCATATGATTTCAGTCTTAAAATGTCAAGAAAAATATGGGAATGGCCATTTTTTCTATCTGGAAAGTGAATCCATCAAAAGTCAGAAATGTCATCAATGTGACGTCACCAAAACAGAAAAATGAAACAATGAGTGAAATGGATAATGGTCAATGAAAAGGTTTGAAACTGCATTTTCCTGTTTGGTGTCGTCACATTGATGAGGTTTCTGACTTTTGATGGATTCACTTCCAGATAGAAAAAATGGCCATTCCCTTATTTTTCTTGAAATTTTAAGACTGAAATCATATGATATTTCTACCCTCTGTTCAATCATTCTTAAGAAGATAGCGTAATGAATAAAAAGGCGTAAATTAAACATTTTGGGTCTCATTCCTTGCATTTTTTTGAAATTTTGAAAACTGTCTTGGGAAGATAGAATAGGCTTTAAAAGGGTCTCAAAAGCCCTCCAAACTGATGAAACAATGAGGGAAATAGATAATGGTCAACAAAAAGGTGTTAAACTGCATTTTCCTGTTTTGGTGACGTCACATTGATGACGTTTCTGACTTTTGATGGATTCACTTCCAGATAGAAAAAATGGCCATTCCCATATATTTCTTAAAATTTTAAGACTGAAATCATATGATATTTCAACCCTCTGGTCAATAATTCTTAAGAAGACAGCAGAAAGAGTAAAAAGGCATAAATTAAAAAGTTTGGGTCTCACCCCTTGTATGTTTTTTGAAATTTTGAAAAGTGTCTTGGGAAGACAGAATAGGCTTTAAAATGGTCTCAAAAGCCATCCAAACTGATGAAACAATGAGTGAAATAGATAATGGTCAATGAAAAGGTTTTAAACTGCATTTTCCTGTTTTGGTGACGTCACATTGATGACGTTTCTGACTTTTGATGGATTCACTTCAAGATAGAAAAAATGGCCATTCCCATATATTTCTTAAAATTTTAAGACTGAAATCATATGATATTTCAACCCTCTGGTCAATCATTCTTAAGAAGACAGCAGAAAGAGTAAAAAGGCATAAATTAAAAAGTTTGGGTCTCACCCCTTGTATTTTTTTGAAATTTTGAAAAGTGTCTTGGGAAGACAGAATAGGCTTTAAAATGGTCTCAAAAGCCATCCAAACTGATGAAACAATGAGTGAAATAGATAATGGTCAATGAAAAGGTTTTAAACTGCATTTTTCTGTTTTGGTGACGTCACATTGATGACATTTCTGACTTTTGATGGATTCACTTTCCAGATAGAAAAAATGGCCATTCCCATATTTTTCTTGACATTTTAAGACTGAAATGATATGATATTTCATCCCTCTGGTCAATCTTTCTTAAGAAGATAGCATAATGAATAAAAAGTCGTAAATTAAAAATTCTGGGTCACACCCCTTGTTTTTTTTTGAAATTTTGAAAAATGTCTTGGGAATGTAGAAAATGCATTAAAATGAGTATGGAAGTCATCCAAAATTATGAAACAATGAGTGAAATGGATAATGGTCAATGAAAAGGTTTGAAACTGCATTTTCCTGTTTGGTGTCGTCACATTGATGAGGTTTCTGACTTTTGATGGATTCACTTCCAGATAGAAAAAATGGCCATTTCCATATTTTCAAAAGTGCAAGGGGTGAGACCCAAAATGTTTAATTTACGCCTTTTTATTCATTACGCTATCTTCTTAAGAATGATTGACCAGAGGGTAGAAATATCATATGATTTCAGTCTTAAAATTTCAAGAAAAATATGGGAATGGCCATTTTTTCTATCTGGAAGTGAATCCATCAAAAGTCAGAAACCTCATCAATGTGACCACACCAAACAGGAAAATGCAGTTTCAAACCTTTTCATTGACCATTATCCATTTCACTCATTGTTTCATAATTTTGGATGACTTCCATACTCATTTTAATGCATTTTCTACATTCCCAAGACATTTTTCAAAATTTCAAAAAAAAAACAAGGGGTGTGACCCAGAATTTTTAATTTACGCCTTATTCATTATGCTATCTTCTTAAGAAAGATTGACCAGAGGGATGAAATATCATATGATTTCAGTCTTAAAATGTCAAGAAAAATATGGGAATGGCCATTTTTTCTATCTGGAAAGTGAATCCATCAAAAGTCAGAAATGTCATCAATGTGACGTCACCAAAACAGAAAAATGAAACAATGAGTGAAATGGATAATGGTCAATGAAAAGGTTTGAAACTGCATTTTCCTGTTTGGTGTCGTCACATTGATGAGGTTTCTGACTTTTGATGGATTCACTTCCAGATAGAAAAAATGGCCATTCCCTTATTTTTCTTGAAATTTTAAGACTGAAATCATATGATATTTCTACCCTCTGTTCAATCATTCTTAAGAAGATAGCGTAATGAATAAAAAGGCGTAAATTAAACATTTTGGGTCTCATTCCTTGCATTTTTTTGAAATTTTGAAAACTGTCTTGGGAAGATAGAATAGGCTTTAAAAGGGTCTCAAAAGCCCTCCAAACTGATGAAACAATGAGGGAAATAGATAATGGTCAACAAAAAGGTGTTAAACTGCATTTTCCTGTTTTGGTGACGTCACATTGATGACGTTTCTGACTTTTGATGGATTCACTTCCAGATAGAAAAAATGGCCATTCCCATATATTTCTTAAAATTTTAAGACTGAAATCATATGATATTTCAACCCTCTGGTCAATCATTCTTAAGAAGACAGCAGAAAGAGTAAAAAGGCATAAATTAAAAAGTTTGGGTCTCACCCCTTGTATTTTTTTGAAATTTTGAAAAGTGTCTTGGGAAGACAGAATAGGCTTTAAAATGGTCTCAAAAGCCATCCAAACTGATGAAACAATGAGTGAAATAGATAATGGTCAATGAAAAGGTTTTAAACTGCATTTTCCTGTTTTGGTGACGTCACATTGATGACGTTTCTGACTTTTGATGGATTCACTTCCAGATAGAAAAAATGGCCATTCCCATATATTTCTTAAAATTTTAAGACTGAAATCATATGATATTTCAACCCTCTGGTCAATCATTCTTAAGAAGACAGCAGAAAGAGTAAAAAGGCATAAATTAAAAAGTTTGGGTCTCACCCCTTGTATTTTTTTGAAATTTTGAAAAGTGTCTTGGGAAGACAGAATAGGCTTTAAAATGGTCTCAAAAGCCATCCAAACTGATGAAACAATGAGTGAAATAGATAATGGTCAATGAAAAGGTTTTAAACTGCATTTTTCTGTTTTGGTGACGTCACATTGATGACATTTCTGACTTTTGATGGATTCACTTCCAGATAGAAAAAATGGCCATTCCCATATATTTTTTAAATTTTAAGACTGAAATCATATGATATTTCAACCCTCTGGTCAATCATTCTTAAGAAGACAGCAGAAAGAGTAAAAAGGCATAAATTAAAAAGTTTGGGTCTCACCCTTTATATTTTTTTGAAATTTTGAAAAGTGTCTTGGGAAGACAGAATAGGCTTTAAAATGGTCTCAAAAGCCATCCAAACTGATGAAACAATGAGTGAAATAGATAATGGTCAATGAAAAGGTTTTAAACTGCATTTTTCTGTTTTGGTGACGTCACATTGATGACATTTCTGACTTTTGATGGATTCACTTTCCAGATAGAAAAAATGGCCATTCCCATATTTTTCTTGACATTTTAAGACTGAAATCATATGATATTTCATCCCTCTGGTCAATCTTTCTTAAGAAGATAGCATAATGAATAAAAAGGTGTCAATTAAAAATTCTGGGTCACACCCCTTTTTTTTTTTTAAATTTTGAAAAATGTCTTGGGAATGTAGAAAATGCATTAAAATGAGTATGGAAGTCATCCAAAATTATGAAACAATGAGTGAAATGGATAATGGTCAATGAAAAGGTTTGAAACTGCATTTTCCTGTTTGGTGTCGTCACATTGATGAGGTTTCTGAGTTTTGATGGATTCACTTCCAGATAGAAAAAATGGCCATTCCCATATTTTTCTTGAAATTTTAAGACTGAAATCATATGATATTTCTACCCTCTGGTCAATCATTCTTAAGAAGATAGCGTAATGAATAAAAAGGCGTAAATTAAACATTTTAGGTCTCACCCCTTGCATTTTTTTGAAATTTTGAAAACTGTCTTGGGAAGATAGAATAGGCTTTAAAAGGGTCTCAAAAGCCCTCCAAACTGATGAAACAATGAGGGAAATAGATAATGGTCACCGAAAAGGTGTTAAACTGCATTTTCCTGTTTTGGTGACGTCACATTGATGACGTTTCTGACTTTTGATGGATTCACTTCCAGATAAAAAAAATGGCCATTCCCATATATTTCTTAAAATTTTAAGACTGAAATCATATGATATTTCATCCCTCTGGTCAATCATTCTTAAGAAGACAGCAGAAAGAGAAAAAAGGCATAAATTAAAAAGTTTGGGTCTCACCCCTTGTATTTTTTTGAAATTCTGAAAAGTGTCTTGGGAAGACAGAATAGGCTTTAAAATGGTCTCAAAAGCCATCCAAACTGATGAAACAATGAGTGAAATAGATAATGGTCAATGAAAAGGTTTTAAACTGCATTTTTCTGTTTTGGTGACGTCACATTGATGACATTTCTGACTTTTGATGGATTCACTTCCAGATAGAAAAAATGGCCATTCCCATATATTTCTTAAAATTTTAAGACTGAAATCATATGATATTTCAACCCTCTGGTCAATCATTCTTAAGAAGACAGCAGAAAGAGTAAAAAGGCATAAATTAAAAAGTTTGGGTCTCACCCCTTGTATTTTTTTTGAAATTTTGAAAAGTGTCTTGGGAAGACAGAATAGGCTTTAAAATGGTCTCAAAAGCCATCCAAACTGATGAAACAATGAGTGAAATAGATAATGGTCAATGAAAAGGTTTTAAACTGCATTTTTCTGTTTTGGTGACGTCACATTGATGACATTTCTGACTTTTGATGGATTCACTTTCCAGATAGAAAAAATGGCCATTCCCATATTTTTCTTGACATTTTAAGACTGAAATCATATGATATTTCATCCCTCTGGTCAATCTTTCTTAAGAAGATAGCATAATGAATAAAAAGTCGTAAATTAAAAATTCTGGGTCACACCCCTTGTTTTTTTTTGAAATTTTGAAAAATGTCTTGGGAATGTAGAAAATGCATTAAAATGAGTATGGAAGTCATCCAAAATTATGAAACAATGAGTGAAATGGATAATGGTCAATGAAAAGGTTTGAAACTGCATTTTCCTGTTTGGTGTCGTCACATTGATGAGGTTTCTGACTTTTGATGGATTCACTTCCAGATAGAAAAAATGGCCATTCCCATATTTTCAAAAGTGCAAGGGGTGAGACCCAAAATGTTTAATTTACGCCTTTTTATTCATTACGCTATCTTCTTAAGAATAATTGACCAGAGGGTAGAAATATCATATGATTTCAGTCTTAAAATTTCAAGAAAAATATGGGAATGGCCATTTTTTCTATCTGGAAGTGAATCCATCAAAAGTCAGAAACCTCATCAATGTGACCACACCAAACAGGAAAATGCAGTTTCAAACCTTTTCATTGACCATTATCCATTTCACTCATTGTTTCATAATTTTGGATGACTTCCATACTCATTTTAAGGCATTTTCTACATTCCCAAGACATTTTTCAAAATTTCAAAAAAAAAACAAGGGGTGTGACCCAGAATTTTTAATTTACGCCTTTTTATTCATTATGCTATCTTCTTAAGAAAGATTGACCAGAGGGA
Organism: Lithobates pipiens; assembly: GCF_037356315.1. NCBI lineage: Eukaryota > Metazoa > Chordata > Amphibia > Anura > Ranidae > Lithobates > Lithobates pipiens. The sequence continues at coordinate 226,585,184 of NW_027507748.1, read as the reverse complement.
TGAAATATCATATGATTTCAGTCTAAAAATGTCAAGAAAAATATGGGAATGGCCATTTTTTCTATCTGGAAAGTTAATCCATCAAAAGTCAGAAATGTCATCAATGTGACGTCACCAAAACAGAAAAATGAAACAATGAGTGAAATGGATAATGGTCAATGAAAAGGTTTGAAACTGCATTTTCCTGTTTGGTGTCGTCACATTGATGAGGTTTCTGACTTTTGATGGATTCACTTCCAGATAGAAAAAATGGCCATTCCCATATTTTTCTTGAAATTTTAAGACTGAAATATATGATATTTCTACCCTCTGGTCAATCATTCTTAAGAAGATAGCGTAATGAATAAAAAGGCGTAAATTAAACATTTTGGGTCTCATTCCTTGCATTTTTTGAAATTTTGAAAACTGTCTTGGGAAGATAGAATAGGCTTTAAAAGGGTCTCAAAAGCCCTCCAAACTGATGAAACAATGAGGGAAATAGATAATGGTCAACAAAAAGGTGTTAAACTGCATTTTCCTGTTTTGGTGACGTCACATTGATGACGTTTCTGACTTTTGATGGATTCACTTCCAGATAGAAAAAATGGCCATTCCCATATATTTCTTAAAATTTTAAGACTGAAATCATATGATATTTCAACCCTCTGGTCAATCATTCTTAAGAAGACAGCAGAAAGAGTAAAAAGGCATAAATTAAAAAGTTTGGGTCTCACCCCTTGTATTTTTTTGAAATTTTGAAAAGTGTCTTGGGAAGACAGAATAGGCTTTAAAATGGTCTCAAAAGCCATCCAAACTGATGAAACAATGAGTGAAATAGATAATGGTCAATGAAAAGGTTTTAAACTGCATTTTCCTGTTTTGGTGACGTCACATTGATGACGTTTCTGACTTTTGATGGATTCACTTCCAGATAGAAAAAATGGCCATTCCCATATATTTCTTAAAATTTTAAGACTGAAATCATATGATATTTCAACCCTCTGGTCAATCATTCTTAAGAAGACAGCAGAAAGAGTAAAAAGGCATAAATTAAAAAGTTTGGGTCTCACCCCTTGTATTTTTTTGAAATTTTGAAAAGTGTCTTGGGAAGACAGAATAGGCTTTAAAATGGTCTCAAAAGCCATCCAAACTGATGAAACAATGAGTGAAATAGATAATGGTCAATGAAAAGGTTTTAAACTGCATTTTTCTGTTTTGGTGACGTCACATTGATGACATTTCTGACTTTTGATGGATTCACTTCCAGATAGAAAAAATGGCCATTCCCATATATTTTTTAAATTTTAAGACTGAAATCATATGATATTTCAACCCTCTGGTCAATCATTCTTAAGAAGACAGCAGAAAGAGTAAAAAGGCATAAATTAAAAAGTTTGGGTCTCACCCTTTATATTTTTTTGAAATTTTGAAAAGTGTCTTGGGAAGACAGAATAGGCTTTAAAATGGTCTCAAAAGCCATCCAAACTGATGAAACAATGAGTGAAATAGATAATGGTCAATGAAAAGGTTTTAAACTGCATTTTTCTGTTTTGGTGACGTCACATTGATGACATTTCTGACTTTTGATGGATTCACTTTCCAGATAGAAAAAATGGCCATTCCCATATTTTTCTTGACATTTTAAGACTGAAATCATATGATATTTCATCCCTCTGGTCAATCTTTCTTAAGAAGATAGCATAATGAATAAAAAGGTGTCAATTAAAAATTCTGGGTCACACCCCTTTTTTTTTTTTAAATTTTGAAAAATGTCTTGGGAATGTAGAAAATGCATTAAAATGAGTATGGAAGTCATCCAAAATTATGAAACAATGAGTGAAATGGATAATGGTCAATGAAAAGGTTTGAAACTGCATTTTCCTGTTTGGTGTCGTCACATTGATGAGGTTTCTGAGTTTTGATGGATTCACTTCCAGATAGAAAAAATGGCCATTCCCATATTTTTCTTGAAATTTTAAGACTGAAATCATATGATATTTCTACCCTCTGGTCAATCATTCTTAAGAAGATAGCGTAATGAATAAAAAGGCGTAAATTAAACATTTTAGGTCTCACCCCTTGCATTTTTTTGAAATTTTGAAAACTGTCTTGGGAAGATAGAATAGGCTTTAAAAGGGTCTCAAAAGCCCTCCAAACTGATGAAACAATGAGGGAAATAGATAATGGTCACCGAAAAGGTGTTAAACTGCATTTTCCTGTTTTGGTGACGTCACATTGATGACGTTTCTGACTTTTGATGGATTCACTTCCAGATAAAAAAAATGGCCATTCCCATATATTTCTTAAAATTTTAAGACTGAAATCATATGATATTTCATCCCTCTGGTCAATCATTCTTAAGAAGACAGCAGAAAGAGAAAAAAGGCATAAATTAAAAAGTTTGGGTCTCACCCCTTGTATTTTTTTGAAATTCTGAAAAGTGTCTTGGGAAGACAGAATAGGCTTTAAAATGGTCTCAAAAGCCATCCAAACTGATGAAACAATGAGTGAAATAGATAATGGTCAATGAAAAGGTTTTAAACTGCATTTTTCTGTTTTGGTGACGTCACATTGATGACATTTCTGACTTTTGATGGATTCACTTCCAGATAGAAAAAATGGCCATTCCCATATATTTCTTAAAATTTTAAGACTGAAATCATATGATATTTCAACCCTCTGGTCAATCATTCTTAAGAAGACAGCAGAAAGAGTAAAAAGGCATACATTAAAAAGTTTGGGTCTCACCCCTTGTATTTTTTTGAAATTTTGAAAAGTGTCTTGGGAAGACAGAATAGGCTTTAAAATGGTCTCAAAAGCCATCCAAACTGATGAAACAATGAGTGAAATAGATAATGGTCAATGAAAAGGTTTTAAACTGCATTTTTCTGTTTTGGTGACGTCACATTGATGACATTTCTGACTTTTGATGGATTCACTTTCCAGATAGAAAAAATGGCCATTCCCATATTTTTCTTGACATTTTAAGACTGAAATCATATGATATTTCATCCCTCTGGTCAATCTTTCTTAAGAAGATAGCATAATGAATAAAAAGTCGTAAATTAAAAATTCTGGGTCACACCCCTTGTTTTTTTTTGAAATTTTGAAAAATGTCTTGGGAATGTAGAAAATGCATTAAAATGAGTATGGAAGTCATCCAAAATTATGAAACAATGAGTGAAATGGATAATGGTCAATGAAAAGGTTTGAAACTGCATTTTCCTGTTTGGTGTCGTCACATTGATGAGGTTTCTGACTTTTGATGGATTCACTTCCAGATAGAAAAAATGGCCATTCCCATATTTTCAAAAGTGCAAGGGGTGAGACCCAAAATGTTTAATTTACGCCTTTTTATTCATTACGCTATCTTCTTAAGAATGATTGACCAGAGGGTAGAAATATCATATGATTTCAGTCTTAAAATTTCAAGAAAAATATGGGAATGGCCATTTTTTCTATCTGGAAGTGAATCCATCAAAAGTCAGAAACCTCATCAATGTGACCACACCAAACAGGAAAATGCAGTTTCAAACCTTTTCATTGACCATTATCCATTTCACTCATTGTTTCATAATTTTGGATGACTTCCATACTCATTTTAAGGCATTTTCTACATTCCCAAGACATTTTTCAAAATTTCAAAAAAAAAACAAGGGGTGTGACCCAGAATTTTTAATTTACGCCTTTTTATTCATTATGCTATCTTCTTAAGAAAGATTGACCAGAGGGATGAAATATCATATGATTTCAGTCTAAAAATGTCAAGAAAAATATGGGAATGGCCATTTTTTCTATCTGGAAAGTGAATCCATCAAAAGTCAGAAATGTCATCAATGTGACGTCACCAAAACAGAAAAATGAAACAATGAGTGAAATGGATAATGGTCAATGAAAAGGTTTGAAACTGCATTTTCCTGTTTGGTGTCGTCACATTGATGAGGTTTCTGACTTTTGATGGATTCACTTCCAGATAGAAAAAATGGCCATTCCCTTATTTTTCTTGAAATTTTAAGACTGAAATCATATGATATTTCTACCCTCTGTTCAATCATTCTTAAGAAGATAGCGTAATGAATAAAAAGGCGTAAATTAAACATTTTGGGTCTCATTCCTTGCATTTTTTTGAAATTTTGAAAACTGTCTTGGGAAGATAGAATAGGCTTTAAAAGGGTCTCAAAAGCCCTCCAAACTGATGAAACAATGAGGGAAATAGATAATGGTCAACAAAAAGGTGTTAAACTGCATTTTCCTCTTTTGGTGACGTCACATTGATGACGTTTCTGACTTTTGATGGATTCACTTCCAGATAGAAAAAATGGCCATTCCCATATATTTCTTAAAATTTTAAGACTGAAATCATATGATATTTCAACCCTCTGGTCAATCATTCTTAAGAAGACAGCAGAAAGAGTAAAAAGGCATAAATTAAAAAGTTTGGGTCTCACCCTTTATATTTTTTTGAAATTTTGAAAAGTGTCTTGGGAAGACAGAATAGGCTTTAAAATGGTCTCAAAAGCCATCCAAACTGATGAAACAATGAGTGAAATAGATAATGGTCAATGAAAAGGTTTTAAACTGCATTTTTCTGTTTTGGTGACGTCACATTGATGACATTTCTGACTTTTGATGGATTCACTTTCCAGATAGAAAAAATGGCCATTCCCATATTTTTCTTGACATTTTAAGACTGAAATCATATGATATTTCATCCCTCTGGTCAATCTTTCTTAAGAAGATAGCATAATGAATAAAAAGGTGTCAATTAAAAATTCTGGGTCACACCCCTTTTTTTTTTTTAAATTTTGAAAAATGTCTTGGGAATGTAGAAAATGCATTAAAATGAGTATGGAAGTCATCCAAAATTATGAAACAATGAGTGAAATGGATAATGGTCAATGAAAAGGTTTGAAACTGCATTTTCCTGTTTGGTGTCGTCACATTGATGAGGTTTCTGAGTTTTGATGGATTCACTTCCAGATAGAAAAAATGGCCATTCCCATATTTTTCTTGAAATTTTAAGACTGAAATCATATGATATTTCTACCCTCTGGTCAATCATTCTTAAGAAGATAGCGTAATGAATAAAAAGGCGTAAATTAAACATTTTAGGTCTCACCCCTTGCATTTTTTTGAAATTTTGAAAACTGTCTTGGGAAGATAGAATAGGCTTTAAAAGGGTCTCAAAAGCCCTCCAAACTGATGAAACAATGAGGGAAATAGATAATGGTCAACAAAAAGGTGTTAAACTGCATTTTCCTGTTTTGGTGACGTCACATTGATGACGTTTCTGACTTTTGATGGATTCACTTCCAGATAAAAAAAATGGCCATTCCCATATATTTCTTAAAATTTTAAGACTGAAATCATATGATATTTCATCCCTCTGGTCAATCATTCTTAAGAAGACAGCAGAAAGAGAAAAAAGGCATAAATTAAAAAGTTTGGGTCTCACCCCTTGTATTTTTTTGAAATTCTGAAAAGTGTCTTGGGAAGACAGAATAGGCTTTAAAATGGTCTCAAAAGCCATCCAAACTGATGAAACAATGAGTGAAATAGATAATGGTCAATGAAAAGGTTTTAAACTGCATTTTTCTGTTTTGGTGACGTCACATTGATGACATTTCTGACTTTTGATGGATTCACTTCCAGATAGAAAAAATGGCCATTCCCATATATTTCTTAAAATTTTAAGACTGAAATCATATGATATTTCAACCCTCTGGTCAATCATTCTTAAGAAGACAGCAGAAAGAGTAAAAAGGCATAAATTAAAAAGTTTGGGTCTCACCCCTTGTATTTTTTTTGAAATTTTGAAAAGTGTCTTGGGAAGACAGAATAGGCTTTAAAATGGTCTCAAAAGCCATCCAAACTGATGAAACAATGAGTGAAATAGATAATGGTCAATGAAAAGGTTTTAAACTGCATTTTTCTGTTTTGGTGACGTCACATTGATGACATTTCTGACTTTTGATGGATTCACTTTCCAGATAGAAAAAATGGCCATTCCCATATTTTTCTTGACATTTTAAGACTGAAATCATATGATATTTCATCCCTCTGGTCAATCTTTCTTAAGAAGATAGCATAATGAATAAAAAGTCGTAAATTAAAAATTCTGGGTCACACCCCTTGTTTTTTTTTGAAATTTTGAAAAATGTCTTGGGAATGTAGAAAATGCATTAAAATGAGTATGGAAGTCATCCAAAATTATGAAACAATGAGTGAAATGGATAATGGTCAATGAAAAGGTTTGAAACTGCATTTTCCTGTTTGGTGTCGTCACATTGATGAGGTTTCTGACTTTTGATGGATTCACTTCCAGATAGAAAAAATGGCCATTCCCATATTTTCAAAAGTGCAAGGGGTGAGACCCAAAATGTTTAATTTACGCCTTTTTATTCATTACGCTATCTTCTTAAGAATAATTGACCAGAGGGTAGAAATATCATATGATTTCAGTCTTAAAATTTCAAGAAAAATATGGGAATGGCCATTTTTTCTATCTGGAAGTGAATCCATCAAAAGTCAGAAACCTCATCAATGTGACCACACCAAACAGGAAAATGCAGTTTCAAACCTTTTCATTGACCATTATCCATTTCACTCATTGTTTCATAATTTTGGATGACTTCCATACTCATTTTAAGGCATTTTCTACATTCCCAAGACATTTTTCAAAATTTCAAAAAAAAAACAAGGGGTGTGACCCAGAATTTTTAATTTACGCCTTTTTATTCATTATGCTATCTTCTTAAGAAAGATTGACCAGAGGGATGAAATATCATATGATTTCAGTCTAAAAATGTCAAGAAAAATATGGGAATGGCCATTTTTTCTATCTGGAAAGTTAATCCATCAAAAGTCAGAAATGTCATCAATGTGACGTCACCAAAACAGAAAAATGAAACAATGAGTGAAATGGATAATGGTCAATGAAAAGGTTTGAAACTGCATTTTCCTGTTTGGTGTCGTCACATTGATGAGGTTTCTGACTTTTGATGGATTCACTTCCAGATAGAAAAAATGGCCATTCCCATATTTTTCTTGAAATTTTAAGACTGAAATATATGATATTTCTACCCTCTGGTCAATCATTCTTAAGAAGATAGCGTAATGAATAAAAAGGCGTAAATTAAACATTTTGGGTCTCATTCCTTGCATTTTTTGAAATTTTGAAAACTGTCTTGGGAAGATAGAATAGGCTTTAAAAGGGTCTCAAAAGCCCTCCAAACTGATGAAACAATGAGGGAAATAGATAATGGTCAACGAAAAGGTGTTAAACTGCATTTTCCTGTTTTGGTGACGTCACATTGATGACGTTTCTGACTTTTGATGGATTCACTTCCAGATAGAAAAAATGGCCATTCCCATATAATTCTTAAAATTTTAAGACTGAAATCATATGATATTTCAACCCTCTGGTCAATCATTCTTAAGAAGACAGCAGAAAGAGTAAAAAGGCATAAATTAAAAAGTTTGGGTCTCACCCCTTGTATTTTTTTGAAATTTTGAAAAGTGTCTTGGGAAGACAGAATAGGCTTTAAAATGGTCTCAAAAGCCATCTAAACTGATGAAACAATGAGTGAAATAGATAATGGTCAATGAAAAGGTTTTAAACTGCATTTTTCTGTTTTGGTGACGTCACATTGATGACATTTCTGGCTTTTGATGGATTCACTTCCAGATAGAAAAAATGGCCATTCCCATATATTTCTTAAAATTGTAAGACTGAAATCATATGATATTTCATCCCTCTGGTCAATCATTCTTAAGAAGACAGCAGAAAGAGTAAAAAGGCATAAATTAAAAAGTTTGGGTCTCACCCCTTGTATTTTTTTGAAATTCTGAAAAGTGTCTTGGGAAGACAGAATAGGCTTTAAAATGGTCTCAAAAGCCATCCAAACTGATGAAACAATGAGTGAAATAGATAATGGTCAATGAAAAGGTTTTAAACTGCATTTTTCTGTTTTGGTGACGTCACATTGATGACATTTCTGACTTTTGATGGATTCACTTCCAGATAGAAAAAATGGCCATTCCCATATATTTCTTAAAATTTTAAGACTGAAATCATATGATATTTCAACCCTCTGGTCAATCATTCTTAAGAAGACAGCAGAAAGAGTAAAAAGGCATAAATTAAAAAGTTTGGGTCTCACCCCTTGTATTTTTTTGAAATTTTGAAAAGTGTCTTGGGAAGACAGAATAGGCTTTAAAATGGTCTCAAAAGCCATCCAAACTGATGAAACAATGAGTGAAATAGATAATGGTCAATGAAAAGGTTTTAAACTGCATTTTTCTGTTTTGGTGACGTCACATTGATGACATTTCTGACTTTTGATGGATTCACTTCCAGATAGAAAAAATGGCCATTCCCATATATTTTTTAAATTTTAAGACTGAAATCATATGATATTTCAACCCTCTGGTCAATCATTCTTAAGAAGACAGCAGAAAGAGTAAAAAGGCATAAATTAAAAAGTTTGGGTCTCACCCTTTATATTTTTTTGAAATTTTGAAAAGTGTCTTGGGAAGACAGAATAGGCTTTAAAATGGTCTCAAAAGCCATCCAAACTGATGAAACAATGAGTGAAATAGATAATGGTCAATGAAAAGGTTTTAAACTGCATTTTTCTGTTTTGGTGACGTCACATTGATGACATTTCTGACTTTTGATGGATTCACTTTCCAGATAGAAAAAATGGCCATTCCCATATTTTTCTTGACATTTTAAGACTGAAATCATATGATATTTCATCCCTCTGGTCAATCTTTCTTAAGAAGATAGCATAATGAATAAAAAGGTGTCAATTAAAAATTCTGGGTCACACCCCTTTTTTTTTTTTAAATTTTGAAAAATGTCTTGGGAATGTAGAAAATGCATTAAAATGAGTATGGAAGTCATCCAAAATTATGAAACAATGAGTGAAATGGATAATGGTCAATGAAAAGGTTTGAAACTGCATTTTCCTGTTTGGTGTCGTCACATTGATGAGGTTTCTGAGTTTTGATGGATTCACTTCCAGATAGAAAAAATGGCCATTCCCATATTTTTCTTGAAATTTTAAGACTGAAATCATATGATATTTCTACCCTCTGGTCAATCATTCTTAAGAAGATAGCGTAATGAATAAAAAGGCGTAAATTAAACATTTTAGGTCTCACCCCTTGCATTTTTTTGAAATTTTGAAAACTGTCTTGGGAAGATAGAATAGGCTTTAAAAGGGTCTCAAAAGCCCTCCAAACTGATGAAACAATGAGGGAAATAGATAATGGTCACCGAAAAGGTGTTAAACTGCATTTTCCTGTTTTGGTGACGTCACATTGATGACGTTTCTGACTTTTGATGGATTCACTTCCAGATAGAAAAAATGGCCATTCCCATATATTTTTTAAATTTTAAGACTGAAATCATATGATATTTCAACCCTCTGGTCAATCATTCTTAAGAAGACAGCAGAAAGAGTAAAAAGGCATAAATTAAAAAGTTTGGGTCTCACCCCTTATATTTTTTTGAAATTTTGAAAAGTGTCTTGGGAAGACAGAATAGGCTTTAAAATGGTCTCAAAAGCCATCCAAACTGATGAAACAATGAGTGAAATAGATAATGGTCAATGAAAAGGTTTTAAACTGCATTTTTCTGTTTTGGTGACGTCACATTGATGACATTTCTGACTTTTGATGGATTCACTTTCCAGATAGAAAAAATGGCCATTCCCATATTTTTCTTGACATTTTAAGACTGAAATCATATGATATTTCATCCCTCTGGTCAATCTTTCTTAAGAAGATAGCATAATGAATAAAAAGGCGTAATTTAAAAATTCTGGGTCACACCCCTTGTTTTTTTCTGAAATTTTGAAAAATGTCTTGGGAATGTAGAAAATGCATTAAAATGAGTATGGAAGTCATCCAAAATTATGAAACAATGAGTGAAATGGATAATGGTCAATGAAAAGGTTTGAAACTACATTTTCCTGTTTGGTGTGGTCACATTGATGAGGTTTCTGACTTTTGATGGATTCACTTCCAGATAGAAAAAATGGCCATTCCCATATTTTTCTTGAAATTTTAAGACTGAAATCATATGATATTTCTACCCTCTGGTCAATCATTCTTAAGAAGATAGCGTAATGAATAAAAAGGCGTAAATTAAACATTTTGGGTCTCACCCCTTGCATTTTTTTGAAATTTTGAAAACTGTCTTGGTAGATAGAATAGGCTTTAAAAGGGTCTCAAAGGCCCTCCAAACTGATGAAACAATGAGGGAAATAGATAATGGTCACCGAAAAGGTGTTAAACTGCATTTTCCTGTTTTGGTGACGTCACATTGATGACGTTTCTGACTTTTGATGGATTCACTTCCAGATAGAAAAAATGGCCATTCCCATATATTTCTTAAAATGTTAAGACTGAAATCATATGATATTTCATCCCTCTGGTCAATCATTCTTAAGAAGACAGCAGAAAGAGTAAAAAGGCATAAATTAAAAAGTTTGGGTCTCACCCCTTGTATTTTTTGAAATTCTGAAAAGTGTCTTGGGAAGACAGAATAGGCTTTAAAATGGTCTCAAAAGCCATCCAAACTGATGAAACAATGAGTGAAATAGATAATGGTCAATGAAAAGGTTTTAAACTGCATTTTTCTGTTTTGGTGACGTCACATTGATGACATTTCTGACTTTTGATGGATTCACTTCCAGATAGAAAAAATGGCCATTCCCATATATTTCTTAAAATTTTAAGACTGAAATCATATGATATTTCAACCCTCTGGTCAATCATTCTTAAGAAGACAGCAGAAAGAGTAAAAAGGCATACATTAAAAAGTTTGGGTCTCACCCCTTGTATTTTTTTGAAATTTTGAAAAGTGTCTTGGGAAGACAGAATAGGCTTTAAAATGGTCTCAAAAGCCATCCAAACTGATGAAACAATGAGTGAAATAGATAATGGTCAATGAAAAGGTTTTAAACTGCATTTTTCTGTTTTGGTGACGTCACATTGATGACATTTCTGACTTTTGATGGATTCACTTTCCAGATAGAAAAAATGGCCATTCCCATATTTTTCTTGACATTTTAAGACTGAAATCATATGATATTTCATCCCTCTGGTCAATCTTTCTTAAGAAGATAGCATAATGAATAAAAAGTCGTAAATTAAAAATTCTGGGTCACACCCCTTGTTTTTTTTTGAAATTTTGAAAAATGTCTTGGGAATGTAGAAAATGCATTAAAATGAGTATGGAAGTCATCCAAAATTATGAAACAATGAGTGAAATGGATAATGGTCAATGAAAAGGTTTGAAACTGCATTTTCCTGTTTGGTGTCGTCACATTGATGAGGTTTCTGACTTTTGATGGATTCACTTCCAGATAGAAAAAATGGCCATTCCCATATTTTCAAAAGTGCAAGGGGTGAGACCCAAAATGTTTAATTTACGCCTTTTTATTCATTACGCTATCTTCTTAAGAATAATTGACCAGAGGGTAGAAATATCATATGATTTCAGTCTTAAAATTTCAAGAAAAATATGGGAATGGCCATTTTTTCTATCTGGAAGTGAATCCATCAAAAGTCAGAAACCTCATCAATGTGACCACACCAAACAGGAAAATGCAGTTTCAAACCTTTTCATTGACCATTATCCATTTCACTCATTGTTTCATAATTTTGGATGACTTCCATACTCATTTTAAGGCATTTTCTACATTCCCAAGACATTTTTCAAAATTTCAAAAAAAAAACAAGGGGTGTGACCCAGAATTTTTAATTTACGCCTTTTTATTCATTATGCTATCTTCTTAAGAAAGATTGACCAGAGGGATGAAATATCATATGATTTCAGTCTAAAAATGTCAAGAAAAATATGGGAATGGCCATTTTTTCTATCTGGAAAGTTAATCCATCAAAAGTCAGAAATGTCATCAATGTGACGTCACCAAAACAGAAAAATGAAACAATGAGTGAAATGGATAATGGTCAATGAAAAGGTTTGAAACTGCATTTTCCTGTTTGGTGTCGTCACATTGATGAGGTTTCTGACTTTTGATGGATTCACTTCCAGATAGAAAAAATGGCCATTCCCATATTTTTCTTGAAATTTTAAGACTGAAATATATGATATTTCTACCCTCTGGTCAATCATTCTTAAGAAGATAGCGTAATGAATAAAAAGGCGTAAATTAAACATTTTGGGTCTCATTCCTTGCATTTTTTGAAATTTTGAAAACTGTCTTGGGAAGATAGAATAGGCTTTAAAAGGGTCTCAAAAGCCCTCCAAACTGATGAAACAATGAGGGAAATAGATAATGGTCAACGAAAAGGTGTTAAACTGCATTTTCCTGTTTTGGTGACGTCACATTGATGACGTTTCTGACTTTTGATGGATTCACTTCCAGATAGAAAAAATGGCCATTCCCATATAATTCTTAAAATTTTAAGACTGAAATCATATGATATTTCAACCCTCTGGTCAATCATTCTTAAGAAGACAGCAGAAAGAGTAAAAAGGCATAAATTAAAAAGTTTGGGTCTCACCCCTTGTATTTTTTTGAAATTTTGAAAAGTGTCTTGGGAAGACAGAATAGGCTTTAAAATGGTCTCAAAAGCCATCTAAACTGATGAAACAATGAGTGAAATAGATAATGGTCAATGAAAAGGTTTTAAACTGCATTTTTCTGTTTTGGTGACGTCACATTGATGACATTTCTGGCTTTTGATGGATTCACTTCCAGATAGAAAAAATGGCCATTCCCATATATTTCTTAAAATTGTAAGACTGAAATCATATGATATTTCATCCCTCTGGTCAATCATTCTTAAGAAGACAGCAGAAAGAGTAAAAAGGCATAAATTAAAAAGTTTGGGTCTCACCCCTTGTATTTTTTTGAAATTCTGAAAAGTGTCTTGGGAAGACAGAATAGGCTTTAAAATGGTCTCAAAAGCCATCCAAACTGATGAAACAATGAGTGAAATAGATAATGGTCAATGAAAAGGTTTTAAACTGCATTTTTCTGTTTTGGTGACGTCACATTGATGACATTTCTGACTTTTGATGGATTCACTTCCAGATAGAAAAAATGGCCATTCCCATATATTTCTTAAAATTTTAAGACTGAAATCATATGATATTTCAACCCTCTGGTCAATCATTCTTAAGAAGACAGCAGAAAGAGTAAAAAGGCATAAATTAAAAAGTTTGGGTCTCACCCCTTGTATTTTTTTGAAATTTTGAAAAGTGTCTTGGGAAGACAGAATAGGCTTTAAAATGGTCTCAAAAGCCATCCAAACTGATGAAACAATGAGTGAAATAGATAATGGTCAATGAAAAGGTTTTAAACTGCATTTTTCTGTTTTGGTGACGTCACATTGATGACATTTCTGACTTTTGATGGATTCACTTCCAGATAGAAAAAATGGCCATTCCCATATATTTTTTAAATTTTAAGACTGAAATCATATGATATTTCAACCCTCTGGTCAATCATTCTTAAGAAGACAGCAGAAAGAGTAAAAAGGCATAAATTAAAAAGTTTGGGTCTCACCCTTTATATTTTTTTGAAATTTTGAAAAGTGTCTTGGGAAGACAGAATAGGCTTTAAAATGGTCTCAAAAGCCATCCAAACTGATGAAACAATGAGTGAAATAGATAATGGTCAATGAAAAGGTTTTAAACTGCATTTTTCTGTTTTGGTGACGTCACATTGATGACATTTCTGACTTTTGATGGATTCACTTTCCAGATAGAAAAAATGGCCATTCCCATATTTTTCTTGACATTTTAAGACTGAAATCATATGATATTTCATCCCTCTGGTCAATCTTTCTTAAGAAGATAGCATAATGAATAAAAAGGTGTCAATTAAAAATTCTGGGTCACACCCCTTTTTTTTTTTTAAATTTTGAAAAATGTCTTGGGAATGTAGAAAATGCATTAAAATGAGTATGGAAGTCATCCAAAATTATGAAACAATGAGTGAAATGGATAATGGTCAATGAAAAGGTTTGAAACTGCATTTTCCTGTTTGGTGTCGTCACATTGATGAGGTTTCTGAGTTTTGATGGATTCACTTCCAGATAGAAAAAATGGCCATTCCCATATTTTTCTTGAAATTTTAAGACTGAAATCATATGATATTTCTACCCTCTGGTCAATCATTCTTAAGAAGATAGCGTAATGAATAAAAAGGCGTAAATTAAACATTTTAGGTCTCACCCCTTGCATTTTTTTGAAATTTTGAAAACTGTCTTGGGAAGATAGAATAGGCTTTAAAAGGGTCTCAAAAGCCCTCCAAACTGATGAAACAATGAGGGAAATAGATAATGGTCACCGAAAAGGTGTTAAACTGCATTTTCCTGTTTTGGTGACGTCACATTGATGACGTTTCTGACTTTTGATGGATTCACTTCCAGATAGAAAAAATGGCCATTCCCATATATTTTTTAAATTTTAAGACTGAAATCATATGATATTTCAACCCTCTGGTCAATCATTCTTAAGAAGACAGCAGAAAGAGTAAAAAGGCATAAATTAAAAAGTTTGGGTCTCACCCCTTATATTTTTTTGAAATTTTGAAAAGTGTCTTGGGAAGACAGAATAGGCTTTAAAATGGTCTCAAAAGCCATCCAAACTGATGAAACAATGAGTGAAATAGATAATGGTCAATGAAAAGGTTTTAAACTGCATTTTTCTGTTTTGGTGACGTCACATTGATGACATTTCTGACTTTTGATGGATTCACTTTCCAGATAGAAAAAATGGCCATTCCCATATTTTTCTTGACATTTTAAGACTGAAATCATATGATATTTCATCCCTCTGGTCAATCTTTCTTAAGAAGATAGCATAATGAATAAAAAGGCGTAATTTAAAAATTCTGGGTCACACCCCTTGTTTTTTTCTGAAATTTTGAAAAATGTCTTGGGAATGTAGAAAATGCATTAAAATGAGTATGGAAGTCATCCAAAATTATGAAACAATGAGTGAAATGGATAATGGTCAATGAAAAGGTTTGAAACTACATTTTCCTGTTTGGTGTGGTCACATTGATGAGGTTTCTGACTTTTGATGGATTCACTTCCAGATAGAAAAAATGGCCATTCCCATATTTTTCTTGAAATTTTAAGACTGAAATCATATGATATTTCTACCCTCTGGTCAATCATTCTTAAGAAGATAGCGTAATGAATAAAAAGGCGTAAATTAAACATTTTGGGTCTCACCCCTTGCATTTTTTTGAAATTTTGAAAACTGTCTTGGTAGATAGAATAGGCTTTAAAAGGGTCTCAAAGGCCCTCCAAACTGATGAAACAATGAGGGAAATAGATAATGGTCACCGAAAAGGTGTTAAACTGCATTTTCCTGTTTTGGTGACGTCACATTGATGACGTTTCTGACTTTTGATGGATTCACTTCCAGATAGAAAAAATGGCCATTCCCATATATTTCTTAAAATGTTAAGACTGAAATCATATGATATTTCATCCCTCTGGTCAATCATTCTTAAGAAGACAGCAGAAAGAGTAAAAAGGCATAAATTAAAAAGTTTGGGTCTCACCCCTTGTATTTTTTGAAATTCTGAAAAGTGTCTTGGGAAGACAGAATAGGCTTTAAAATGGTCTCAAAAGCCATCCAAACTGATGAAACAATGAGTGAAATAGATAATGGTCAATGAAAAGGTTTTAAACTGCATTTTTCTGTTTTGGTGACGTCACATTGATGACATTTCTGACTTTTGATGGATTCACTTCCAGATAGAAAAAATGGCCATTCCCATATATTTCTTAAAATTTTAAGACTGAAATCATATGATATTTCAACCCTCTGGTCAATCATTCTTAAGAAGACAGCAGAAAGAGTAAAAAGGCATACATTAAAAAGTTTGGGTCTCACCCCTTGTATTTTTTTGAAATTTTGAAAAGTGTCTTGGGAAGACAGAATAGGCTTTAAAATGGTCTCAAAAGCCATCCAAACTGATGAAACAATGAGTGAAATAGATAATGGTCAATGAAAAGGTTTTAAACTGCATTTTTCTGTTTTGGTGACGTCACATTGATGACATTTCTGACTTTTGATGGATTCACTTTCCAGATAGAAAAAATGGCCATTCCCATATTTTTCTTGACATTTTAAGACTGAAATCATATGATATTTCATCCCTCTGGTCAATCTTTCTTAAGAAGATAGCATAATGAATAAAAAGTCGTAAATTAAAAATTCTGGGTCACACCCCTTGTTTTTTTTTGAAATTTTGAAAAATGTCTTGGGAATGTAGAAAATGCATTAAAATGAGTATGGAAGTCATCCAAAATTATGAAACAATGAGTGAAATGGATAATGGTCAATGAAAAGGTTTGAAACTGCATTTTCCTGTTTGGTGTCGTCACATTGATGAGGTTTCTGACTTTTGATGGATTCACTTCCAGATAGAAAAAATGGCCATTCCCATATTTTCAAAAGTGCAAGGGGTGAGACCCAAAATGTTTAATTTACGCCTTTTTATTCATTACGCTATCTTCTTAAGAATGATTGACCAGAGGGTAGAAATATCATATGATTTCAGTCTTAAAATTTCAAGAAAAATATGGGAATGGCCATTTTTTCTATCTGGAAGTGAATCCATCAAAAGTCAGAAACCTCATCAATGTGACCACACCAAACAGGAAAATGCAGTTTCAAACCTTTTCATTGACCATTATCCATTTCACTCATTGTTTCATAATTTTGGATGACTTCCATACTCATTTTAAGGCATTTTCTACATTCCCAAGACATTTTTCAAAATTTCAAAAAAAAAACAAGGGGTGTGACCCAGAATTTTTAATTTACGCCTTTTTATTCATTATGCTATCTTCTTAAGAAAGATTGACCAGAGGGATGAAATATCATATGATTTCAGTCTAAAAATGTCAAGAAAAATATGGGAATGGCCATTTTTTCTATCTGGAAAGTGAATCCATCAAAAGTCAGAAATGTCATCAATGTGACGTCACCAAAACAGAAAAATGAAACAATGAGTGAAATGGATAATGGTCAATGAAAAGGTTTGAAACTGCATTTTCCTGTTTGGTGTCGTCACATTGATGAGGTTTCTGACTTTTGATGGATTCACTTCCAGATAGAAAAAATGGCCATTCCCTTATTTTTCTTGAAATTTTAAGACTGAAATCATATGATATTTCTACCCTCTGTTCAATCATTCTTAAGAAGATAGCGTAATGAATAAAAAGGCGTAAATTAAACATTTTGGGTCTCATTCCTTGCATTTTTTTGAAATTTTGAAAACTGTCTTGGGAAGATAGAATAGGCTTTAAAAGGGTCTCAAAAGCCCTCCAAACTGATGAAACAATGAGGGAAATAGATAATGGTCAACAAAAAGGTGTTAAACTGCATTTTCCTGTTTTGGTGACGTCACATTGATGACGTTTCTGACTTTTGATGGATTCACTTCCAGATAGAAAAAATGGCCATTCCCATATATTTCTTAAAATTTTAAGACTGAAATCATATGATATTTCAACCCTCTGGTCAATCATTCTTAAGAAGACAGCAGAAAGAGTAAAAAGGCATAAATTAAAAAGTTTGGGTCTCACCCCTTGTATTTTTTTGAAATTTTGAAAAGTGTCTTGGGAAGACAGAATAGGCTTTAAAATGGTCTCAAAAGCCATCCAAACTGATGAAACAATGAGTGAAATAGATAATGGTCAATGAAAAGGTTTTAAACTGCATTTTCCTGTTTTGGTGACGTCACATTGATGACGTTTCTGACTTTTGATGGATTCACTTCCAGATAGAAAAAATGGCCATTCCCATATATTTCTTAAAATTTTAAGACTGAAATCATATGATATTTCAACCCTCTGGTCAATCATTCTTAAGAAGACAGCAGAAAGAGTAAAAAGGCATAAATTAAAAAGTTTGGGTCTCACCCCTTGTATTTTTTTGAAATTTTGAAAAGTGTCTTGGGAAGACAGAATAGGCTTTAAAATGGTCTCAAAAGCCATCCAAACTGATGAAACAATGAGTGAAATAGATAATGGTCAATGAAAAGGTTTTAAACTGCATTTTTCTGTTTTGGTGACGTCACATTGATGACATTTCTGACTTTTGATGGATTCACTTCCAGATAGAAAAAATGGCCATTCCCATATATTTTTTAAATTTTAAGACTGAAATCATATGATATTTCAGCCCTCTGGTCAATCATTCTTAAGAAGACAGCAGAAAGAGTAAAAAGGCATAAATTAAAAAGTTTGGGTCTCACCCCTTATATTTTTTTGAAATTTTGAAAAGTGTCTTGGGAAGACAGAATAGGCTTTAAAATGGTCTCAAAAGCCATCCAAACTGATGAAACAATGAGTGAAATAGATAATGGTCAATGAAAAGGTTTTAAACTGCATTTTTCTGTTTTGGTGACGTCACATTGATGACATTTCTGACTTTTGATGGATTCACTTTCCAGATAGAAAAAATGGCCATTCCCATATTTTTCTTGACATTTTAAGACTGAAATCATATGATATTTCATCCCTCTGGTCAATCTTTCTTAAGAAGATAGCATAATGAATAAAAAGGTGTCAATTAAAAATTCTGGGTCACACCCCTTTTTTTTTTTAAAATTTTGAAAAATGTCTTGGGAATGTAGAAAATGCATTAAAATGAGTATGGAAGTCATCCAAACTTATGAAACAATGAGTGAAATGGATAATGGTCAATGAAAAGGTTTGAAACTGCATTTTCCTGTTTGGTGTCGTCACATTGATGAGGTTTCTGAGTTTTGATGGATTCACTTCCAGATAGAAAAAATGGCCATTCCCATATTTTTCTTGAAATTTTAAGACTGAAATCATATGATATTTCTACCCTCTGGTCAATCATTCTTAAGAAGATAGCGTAATGAATAAAAAGGCGTAAATTAAACATTTTAGGTCTCACCCCTTGCATTTTTTTGAAATTTTGAAAACTGTCTTGGGAAGATAGAATAGGCTTTAAAAGGGTCTCAAAAGCCCTCCAAACTGATGAAACAATGAGGGAAATAGATAATGGTCACCGAAAAGGTGTTAAACTGCATTTTCCTGTTTTGGTGACGTCACATTGATGACGTTTCTGACTTTTGATGGATTCACTTCCAGATAAAAAAAATGGCCATTCCCATATATTTCTTAAAATTTTAAGACTGAAATCATATGATATTTCATCCCTCTGGTCAATCATTCTTAAGAAGACAGCAGAAAGAGAAAAAAGGCATAAATTAAAAAGTTTGGGTCTCACCCCTTGTATTTTTTTGAAATTCTGAAAAGTGTCTTGGGAAGACAGAATAGGCTTTAAAATGGTCTCAAAAGCCATCCAAACTGATGAAACAATGAGTGAAATAGATAATGGTCAATGAAAAGGTTTTAAACTGCATTTTTCTGTTTTGGTGACGTCACATTGATGACATTTCTGACTTTTGATGGATTCACTTCCAGATAGAAAAAATGGCCATTCCCATATATTTCTTAAAATTTTAAGACTGAAATCATATGATATTTCAACCCTCTGGTCAATCATTCTTAAGAAGACAGCAGAAAGAGTAAAAAGGCATAAATTAAAAAGTTTGGGTCTCACCCCTTGTATTTTTTTTTAAATTTTGAAAAGTGTCTTGGGAAGACAGAATAGGCTTTAAAATGGTCTCAAAAGCCATCCAAACTGATGAAACAATGAGTGAAATAGATAATGGTCAATGAAAAGGTTTTAAACTGCATTTTTCTGTTTTGGTGACGTCACATTGATGACATTTCTGACTTTTGATGGATTCACTTTCCAGATAGAAAAAATGGCCATTCCCATATTTTTCTTGACATTTTAAGACTGAAATCATATGATATTTCATCCCTCTGGTCAATCTTTCTTAAGAAGATAGCATAATGAATAAAAAGTCGTAAATTAAAAATTCTGGGTCACACCCCTTGTTTTTTTTTGAAATTTTGAAAAATGTCTTGGGAATGTAGAAAATGCATTAAAATGAGTATGGAAGTCATCCAAAATTATGAAACAATGAGTGAAATGGATAATGGTCAATGAAAAGGTTTGAAACTGCATTTTCCTGTTTGGTGTCGTCACATTGATGAGGTTTCTGACTTTTGATGGATTCACTTCCAGATAGAAAAAATGGCCATTCCCATATTTTCAAAAGTGCAAGGGGTGAGACCCAAAATGTTTAATTTACGCCTTTTTATTCATTACGCTATCTTCTTAAGAATAATTGACCAGAGGGTAGAAATATCATATGATTTCAGTCTTAAAATTTCAAGAAAAATATGGGAATGGCCATTTTTTCTATCTGGAAGTGAATCCATCAAAAGTCAGAAACCTCATCAATGTGACCACACCAAACAGGAAAATGCAGTTTCAAACCTTTTCATTGACCATTATCCATTTCACTCATTGTTTCATAATTTTGGATGACTTCCATACTCATTTTAAGGCATTTTCTACATTCCCAAGACATTTTTCAAAATTTCAAAAAAAAAACAAGGGGTGTGACCCAGAATTTTTAATTTACGCCTTTTTATTCATTATGCTATCTTCTTAAGAAAGATTGACCAGAGGGATGAAATATCATATGATTTCAGTCTAAAAATGTCAAGAAAAATATGGGAATGGCCATTTTTTCTATCTGGAAAGTTAATCCATCAAAAGTCAGAAATGTCATCAATGTGACGTCACCAAAACAGAAAAATGAAACAATGAGTGAAATGGATAATGGTCAATGAAAAGGTTTGAAACTGCATTTTCCTGTTTGGTGTCGTCACATTGATGAGGTTTCTGACTTTTGATGGATTCACTTCCAGATAGAAAAAATGGCCATTCCCATATTTTTCTTGAAATTTTAAGACTGAAATATATGATATTTCTACCCTCTGGTCAATCATTCTTAAGAAGATAGCGTAATGAATAAAAAGGCGTAAATTAAACATTTTGGGTCTCATTCCTTGCATTTTTTGAAATTTTGAAAACTGTCTTGGGAAGATAGAATAGGCTTTAAAAGGGTCTCAAAAGCCCTCCAAACTGATGAAACAATGAGGGAAATAGATAATGGTCAACGAAAAGGTGTTAAACTGCATTTTCCTGTTTTGGTGACGTCACATTGATGACGTTTCTGACTTTTGATGGATTCACTTCCAGATAGAAAAAATGGCCATTCCCATATAATTCTTAAAATTTTAAGACTGAAATCATATGATATTTCAACCCTCTGGTCAATCATTCTTAAGAAGACAGCAGAAAGAGTAAAAAGGCATAAATTAAAAAGTTTGGGTCTCACCCCTTGTATTTTTTTGAAATTTTGAAAAGTGTCTTGGGAAGACAGAATAGGCTTTAAAATGGTCTCAAAAGCCATCTAAACTGATGAAACAATGAGTGAAATAGATAATGGTCAATGAAAAGGTTTTAAACTGCATTTTTCTGTTTTGGTGACGTCACATTGATGACATTTCTGACTTTTGATGGATTCACTTCCAGATAGAAAAAATGGCCATTCCCATATATTTCTTAAAATTGTAAGACTGAAATCATATGATATTTCATCCTTCTGGTCAATCATTCTTAAGAAGACAGCAGAAAGAGTAAAAAGGCATAAATTAAAAAGTTTGGGTCTCACCCCTTGTATTTTTTTGAAATTCTGAAAAGTGTCTTGGGAAGACAGAATAGGCTTTAAAATGGTCTCAAAAGCCATCCAAACTGATGAAACAATGAGTGAAATAGATAATGGTCAATGAAAAGGTTTTAAACTGCATTTTTCTGTTTTGGTGACGTCACATTGATGACATTTCTGACTTTTGATGGATTCACTTCCAGATAGAAAAAATGGCCATTCCCATATATTTCTTAAAATTTTAAGACTGAAATCATATGATATTTCAACCCTCTGGTCAATCATTCTTAAGAAGACAGCAGAAAGAGTAAAAAGGCATAAATTAAAAAGTTTGGGTCTCACCCCTTGTATTTTTTTGAAATTTTGAAAAGTGTCTTGGGAAGACAGAATAGGCTTTAAAATGGTCTCAAAAGCCATCCAAACTGATGAAACAATGAGTGAAATAGGTAATGGTCAATGAAAAGGTTTTAAACAGCATTTTTCTGTTTTGGTGACGTCACATTGATGACATTTCTGACTTTTGATGGATTCACTTTCCAGATAGAAAAAATGGCCATTCCCATATTTTTCTTGACATTTTAAGACTGAAATCATATGATATTTCATCCCTCTGGTCAATCTTTCTTAAGAAGATAGCATAATGAATAAAAAGGCGTAATTTAAAAATTCTGGGTCACACCCCTTGTTTTTTTCTGAAATTTTGAAAAATGTCTTGGGAATGTAGAAAATGCATTAAAATGAGTATGGAAGTCATCCAAAATTATGAAACAATGAGTGAAATGGATAATGGTCAATGAAAAGGTTTGAAACTACATTTTCCTGTTTGGTGTGGTCACATTGATGAGGTTTCTGACTTTTGATGGATTCACTTCCAGATAGAAAAAATGGCCATTCCCATATTTTTCTTGAAATTTTAAGACTGAAATCATATGATATTTCTACCCTCTGGTCAATCATTCTTAAGAAGATAGCGTAATGAATAAAAAGGCGTAAATTAAACATTTTGGGTCTCACCCCTTGCATTTTTTTGAAATTTTGAAAACTGTCTTGGTAGATAGAATAGGCTTTAAAAGGGTCTCAAAGGCCCTCCAAACTGATGAAACAATGAGGGAAATAGATAATGGTCACCGAAAAGGTGTTAAACTGCATTTTCCTGTTTTGGTGACGTCACATTGATGACGTTTCTGACTTTTGATGGATTCACTTCCAGATAGAAAAAATGGCCATTCCCATATATTTCTTAAAATGTTAAGACTGAAATCATATGATATTTCATCCCTCTGGTCAATCATTCTTAAGAAGACAGCAGAAAGAGTAAAAAGGCATAAATTAAAAAGTTTGGGTCTCACCCCTTGTATTTTTTGAAATTCTGAAAAGTGTCTTGGGAAGACAGAATAGGCTTTAAAATGGTCTCAAAAGCCATCCAAACTGATGAAACAATGAGTGAAATAGATAATGGTCAATGAAAAGGTTTTAAACTGCATTTTTCTGTTTTGGTGACGTCACATTGATGACATTTCTGACTTTTGATGGATTCACTTCCAGATAGAAAAAATGGCCATTCCCATATATTTCTTAAAATTTTAAGACTGAAATCATATGATATTTCAACCCTCTGGTCAATCATTCTTAAGAAGACAGCAGAAAGAGTAAAAAGGCATACATTAAAAAGTTTGGGTCTCACCCCTTGTATTTTTTTGAAATTTTGAAAAGTGTCTTGGGAAGACAGAATAGGCTTTAAAATGGTCTCAAAAGCCATCCAAACTGATGAAACAATGAGTGAAATAGATAATGGTCAATGAAAAGGTTTTAAACTGCATTTTTCTGTTTTGGTGACGTCACATTGATGACATTTCTGACTTTTGATGGATTCACTTTCCAGATAGAAAAAATGGCCATTCCCATATTTTTCTTGACATTTTAAGACTGAAATCATATGATATTTCATCCCTCTGGTCAATCTTTCTTAAGAAGATAGCATAATGAATAAAAAGTCGTAAATTAAAAATTCTGGGTCACACCCCTTGTTTTTTTTTGAAATTTTGAAAAATGTCTTGGGAATGTAGAAAATGCATTAAAATGAGTATGGAAGTCATCCAAAATTATGAAACAATGAGTGAAATGGATAATGGTCAATGAAAAGGTTTGAAACTGCATTTTCCTGTTTGGTGTGGTCACATTGATGAGGTTTCTGACTTTTGATGGATTCACTTCCAGATAGAAAAAATGGCCATTCCCATATTTTTCTTGAAATTTTAAGACTGAAATCATATGATATTTCTACCCTCTGGTCAATCATTCTTAAGAAGATAGCGTAATGAATAAAAAGGCATAAATTAAACATTTTGGGTCTCACCCCTTGCACTTTTGAAAATATGGGAATGGCCATTTTTTCTATCTGGAAGTGAATCCATCAAAAGTCAGAAACCTCATCAATGTGACGACACCAAACAGGAAAATGCAGTTTCAAACCTTTTCATTGACCATTATCCATTTCACTCATTGTTTCATAATTTTGGATGACTTCCATACTCATTTTAATGCATTTTCTACATTCCCAAGACATTTTTCAAAATTTCAAAAAAAAACAAGGGGTGTGACCCAGAATTTTTAATTTACGACTTTTTATTCATTATGCTATCTTCTTAAGAAAGATTGACCAGAGGGATGAAATATCATATGATTTCAGTCTTAAAATGTCAAGAAAAATATGGGAATGGCCATTTTTTCTATCTGGAAAGTGAATCCATCAAAAGTCAGAAATGTCATCAATGTGACGTCACCAAAACAGAAAAATGCAGTTTAAAACCTTTTCATTGACCATTATCTATTTCACTCATTGTTTCATCAGTTTGGATGGCTTTTGAGACCATTTTAAAGCCTATTCTGTCTTCCCAAGACACTTTTCAAAATTTCAAAAAAATACAAGGGGTGAGACCCAAACTTTTTAATTTATGCCTTTTTACTCTTTCTGCTGTCTTCTTAAGAATGATTGACCAGAGGGTTGAAATATCATATGATTTCAGTCTTAAAATTTTAAGAAATATATGGGAATGGCCATTTTTTCTATCTGGAAGTGAATCCATCAAAAGTCAGAAATGTCATCAATGTGACGTCACCAAAACAGGAAAATGCAGTTTAAAACCTTTTCATTGACCATTATCTATTTCACTCATTGTTTCATCAGTTTGGATGGCTTTTGAGACCATTTTAAAGCCTATTCTGTCTTCCAAAGACACTTTTCAAAATTTCAAAAAAATACAAGGGGTGAGACCCAAACTTTTTAATTTATGCCTTTTTACTCTTTCTGCTGTCTTCTTAAGAATGATTGACCAGAGGGTTGAAATATCATATGATTTCAGTCTTAAAATTTCAAGAAAAATATGGGAATGGCCATTTTTTCTATCTGGAAGTGAATCCATCAAAAGTCAGAAACCTCATCAATGTGACGACACCAAACAGGAAAATGCAGTTTCAAACCTTTTCATTGACCATTATCCATTTCACTCATTGTTTCATTTTTCTGTTTTGGTGACGTCACATTGATGACATTTCTGACTTTTGATGGATTCACTTTCCAGATAGAAAAAATGGCCATTCCCATATTTTTCTTGACATTTTAAGACTGAAATCATATGATATTTCATCCCTCTGGTCAATCTTTCTTAAGAAGATAGCATAATGAATAAAAAGGCGTAAATTAAAAATTCTGGGTCACACCCCTTGTTTTTTTTTTGAAATTTTGAAAAATGTCTTGGGAATGTAGAAAATGCATTAAAATGAGTATGGAAGTCATCCAAAATTATGAAACAATGAGTGAAATGGATAATGGTCAATGAAAAGGTTTGAAACTGCATTTTCCTGTTTGGTGTGGTCACATTGATGAGGTTTCTGACTTTTGATGGATTCACTTCCAGATAGAAAAAATGGCCATTCCCATATTTTTCTTGAAATTTTAAGACTGAAATCATATGATATTTCTACCCTCTGGTCAATCATTCTTAAGAAGATAGCGTAATGAATAAAAAGGCATAAATTAAACATTTTGGGTCTCACCCCTTGCACTTTTGAAAATATGGGAATGGCCATTTTTTCTATCTGGAAGTGAATCCATCAAAAGTCAGAAACCTCATCAATGTGACGACACCAAACAGGAAAATGCAGTTTCAAACCTTTTCATTGACCATTATCCATTTCACTCATTGTTTCATAATTTTGGATGACTTCCATACTCATTTTAATGCATTTTCTACATTCCCAAGACATTTTTCAAAATTTCAAAAAAAAACAAGGGGTGTGACCCAGAATTTTTAATTTACGACTTTTTATTCATTATGCTATCTTCTTAAGAAAGATTGACCAGAGGGATGAAATATCATATGATTTCAGTCTTAAAATGTCAAGAAAAATATGGGAATGGCCATTTTTTCTATCTGGAAGTGAATCCATCAAAAGTCAGAAATGTCATCAATGTGACGTCACCAAAACAGGAAAATGCAGTTTAAAACCTTTTCATTGACCATTATCTATTTCACTCATTGTTTCATCAGTTTGGATGGCTTTTGAGACCATTTTAAAGCCTATTCTGTCTTCCCAAGACACTTTTCAAAATTTCAAAAAAATACAAGGGGTGAGACCCAAACTTTTTAATTTATGCCTTTTTACTCTTTCTGCTGTCTTCTTAAGAATGATTGACCAGAGGGTTGAAATATCATGATTTCAGTCTTAAAATTTCAAGAAAAATATGGGAATGGCCATTTTTTCTATCTGGAAGTGAATCCATCAAAAGTCAGAAACCTCATCAATGTGACGACACCAAACAGGAAAATGCAGTTTCAAACCTTTTCATTGACCATTATCCATTTCACTCATTGTTTCATTTTTCTGTTTTGGTGACGTCACATTGATGACATTTCTGACTTTTGATGGATTCACTTTCCAGATAGAAAAAATGGCCATTCCCATATTTTTCTTGACATTTTAAGACTGAAATCATATGATATTTCATCCCTCTGGTCAATCTTTCTTAAGAAGATAGCATAATGAATAAAAAGGCGTAAATTAAAAATTCTGGGTCACACCCCTTGTTTTTTTTTTGAAATTTTGAAAAATGTCTTGGGAATGTAGAAAATGCATTAAAATGAGTATGGAAGTCATCCAAAATTATGAAACAATGAGTGAAATGGATAATGGTCAATGAAAAGGTTTGAAACTGCATTTTCCTGTTTGGTGTGGTCACATTGATGAGGTTTCTGACTTTTGATGGATTCACTTCCAGATAGAAAAAATGGCCATTCCCATATTTTTCTTGAAATTTTAAGACTGAAATCATATGATATTTCTACCCTCTGGTCAATCGTTCTTAAGAAGATAGCGTAATGAATAAAAAGGCGTAAATTAAACATTTTGGGTCTCACCCCTTGCACTTTTGAAAATATGGGAATGGCCATTTTTTCTATCTGGAAGTGAATCCATCAAAAGTCAGAAACCTCATCAATGTGACGACACCAAACAGGAAAATGCAGTTTCAAACCTTTTCATTGACCATTATCCATTTCACTCATTGTTTCATAATTTTGGATGACTTCCATACTCATTTTAATGCATTTTCTACATTCCCAAGACATTTTTCAAAATTTCAAAAAAAAACAAGGGGTGTGACCCAGAATTTTTAATTTACGACTTTTTATTCATTATGCTATCTTCTTAAGAAAGATTGACCAGAGGGATGAAATATCATATGATTTCAGTCTTAAAATGTCAAGAAAAATATGGGAATGGCCATTTTTTCTATCTGGAAAGTGAATCCATCAAAAGTCAGAAATGTCATCAATGTGACGTCACCAAAACAGAAAAATGCAGTTTAAAACCTTTTCATTGACCATTATCTATTTCACTCATTGTTTCATCAGTTTGGATGGCTTTTGAGACCATTTTAAAGCCTATTCTGTCTTCCCAAGACACTTTTCAAAATTTCAAAAAAATACAAGGGGTGAGACCCAAACTTTTTAATTTATGCCTTTTTACTCTTTCTGCTGTCTTCTTAAGAATGATTGACCAGAGGGTTGAAATATCATATGATTTCAGTCTTAAAATTTTAAGAAATATATGGGAATGGCCATTTTTTCTATCTGGAAGTGAATCCATCAAAAGTCAGAAATGTCATCAATGTGACGTCACCAAAACAGGAAAATGCAGTTTAAAACCTTTTCATTGACCATTATCTATTTCACTCATTGTTTCATCAGTTTGGATGGCTTTTGAGACCATTTTAAAGCCTATTCTGTCTTCCCAAGACACTTTTCAAAATTTCAAAAAAATACAAGGGGTGAGACCCAAACTTTTTAATTTATGCCTTTTTACTCTTTCTGCTGTCTTCTTAAGAATGATTGACCAGAGGGTTGAAATATCATATGATTTCAGTCTTAAAATTTCAAGAAAAATATGGGAATGGCCATTTTTTCTATCTGGAAGTGAATCCATCAAAAGTCAGAAACCTCATCAATGTGACGACACCAAACAGGAAAATGCAGTTTCAAACCTTTTCATTGACCATTATCCATTTCACTCATTGTTTCATTTTTCTGTTTTGGTGACGTCACATTGATGACATTTCTGACTTTTGATGGATTCACTTTCCAGATAGAAAAAATGGCCATTCCCATATTTTTCTTGACATTTTAAGACTGAAATCATATGATATTTCATCCCTCTGGTCAATCTTTCTTAAGAAGATAGCATAATGAATAAAAAGTCGTAAATTAAAAATTCTGGGTCACACCCCTTGTTTTTTTTTGAAATTTTGAAAAATGTCTTGGGAATGTAGAAAATGCATTAAAATGAGTATGGAAGTCATCCAAAATTATGAAACAATGAGTGAAATGGATAATGGTCAATGAAAAGGTTTGAAACTGCATTTTCCTGTTTGGTGTCGTCACATTGATGAGGTTTCTGACTTTTGATGGATTCACTTCCAGATAGAAAAAATGGCCATTCCCATATTTTCAAAAGTGCAAGGGGTGAGACCCAAAATGTTTAATTTACGCCTTTTTATTCATTACGCTATCTTCTTAAGAATGATTGACCAGAGGGTAGAAATATCATATGATTTCAGTCTTAAAATTTCAAGAAAAATATGGGAATGGCCATTTTTTCTATCTGGAAGTGAATCCATCAAAAGTCAGAAACCTCATCAATGTGACCACACCAAACAGGAAAATGCAGTTTCAAACCTTTTCATTGACCATTATCCATTTCACTCATTGTTTCATAATTTTGGATGACTTCCATACTCATTTTAAGGCATTTTCTACATTCCCAAGACATTTTTCAAAATTTCAAAAAAAAAAACAAGGGGTGTGACCCAGAATTTTTAATTTACGCCTTTTTATTCATTATGCTATCTTCTTAAGAAAGATTGACCAGAGGGATGAAATATCATATGATTTCAGTCTAAAAATGTCAAGAAAAATATGGGAATGGCCATTTTTTCTATCTGGAAAGTGAATCCATCAAAAGTCAGAAATGTCATCAATGTGACGTCACCAAAACAGAAAAATGAAACAATGAGTGAAATGGATAATGGTCAATGAAAAGGTTTGAAACTGCATTTTCCTGTTTGGTGTCGTCACATTGATGAGGTTTCTGACTTTTGATGGATTCACTTCCAGATAGAAAAAATGGCCATTCCCATATTTTTCTTGAAATTTTAAGACTGAAATATATGATATTTCTACCCTCTGGTCAATCATTCTTAAGAAGATAGCGTAATGAATAAAAAGGCGTAAATTAAACATTTTGGGTCTCATTCCTTGCATTTTTTTGAAATTTTGAAAACTGTCTTGGGAAGATAGAATAGGCTTTAAAAGGGTCTCAAAAGCCCTCCAAACTGATGAAACAATGAGGGAAATAGATAATGGTCAACGAAAAGGTGTTAAACTGCATTTTCCTGTTTTGGTGACGTCACATTGATGACGTTTCTGACTTTTGATGGATTCACTTCCAGATAGAAAAAATGGCCATTCCCATATAATTCTTAAAATTTTAAGACTGAAATCATATGATATTTCAACCCTCTGGTCAATCATTCTTAAGAAGACAGCAGAAAGAGTAAAAAGGCATAAATTAAAAAGTTTGGGTGTCACCCCTTGTATTTTTTTGAAATTTTGAAAAGTGTCTTGGGAAGACAGAATAGGCTTTAAAATGGTCTCAAAAGCCATCTAAACTGATGAAACAATGAGTGAAATAGATAATGGTCAATGAAAAGGTTTTAAACTGCATTTTTCTGTTTTGGTGACGTCACATTGATGACATTTCTGACTTTTGATGGATTCACTTCCAGATAGAAAAAATGGCCATTCCCATATATTTCTTAAAATTGTAAGACTGAAATCATATGATATTTCATCCCTCTGGTCAATCATTCTTAAGAAGACAGCAGAAAGAGTAAAAAGGCATGAATTAAAAAGTTTGGGTCTCACCCCTTGTATTTTTTTGAAATTCTGAAAAGTGTCTTGGGAAGACAGAATAGGCTTTAAAATGGTCTCAAAAGCCATCCAAACTGATGAAACAATGAGTGAAATAGATAATGGTCAATGAAAAGGTTTTAAACTGCATTTTTCTGTTTTGGTGACGTCACATTGATGACATTTCTGACTTTTGATGGATTCACTTCCAGATAGAAAAAATGGCCATTCCCATATATTTCTTAAAATTTTAAGACTGAAATCATATGATATTTCAACCCTCTGGTCAATCATTCTTAAGAAGACAGCAGAAAGAGTAAAAAGGCATAAATTAAAAAGTTTGGGTCTCACCCCTTGTATTTTTTTGAAATTTTGAAAAGTGTCTTGGGAAGACAGAATAGGCTTTAAAATGGTCTCAAAAGCCATCCAAACTGATGAAACAATGAGTGAAATAGGTAATGGTCAATGAAAAGGTTTTAAACTGCATTTTTCTGTTTTGGTGACGTCACATTGATGACATTTCTGACTTTTGATGGATTCACTTCCAGATAGAAAAAATGGCCATTCCCATATATTTCTTAAAATTTTAAGACTGAAATCATATGATATTTCAACCCTCTGGTCAATCATTCTTAAGAAGACAGCAGAAAGAGTAAAAAGGCATAAATTAAAAAGTTTGGGTCTCACCCCTTGTATTTTTTTGAAATTTTGAAAAGTGTCTTGGGAAGACAGAATAGGCTTTAAAATGGTCTCAAAAGCCATCCAAACTGATGAAACAATGAGTGAAATAGGTAATGGTCAATGAAAAGGTTTTAAACTGCATTTTTCTGTTTTGGTGACGTCACATTGATGACATTTCTGACTTTTGATGGATTCACTTTCCAGATAGAAAAAATGGCCATTCCCCTATTTTTCTTGACCTTTTAAGACTGAAATCATATGATATTTCATCCCTCTGGTCAATCTTTCTTAAAAAGATAGCATAATGAATAAAAAGGCGTAAATTAAAAATTCTGGGCCACACCCCTTGTTTTTTTCTGAAATTTTGAAAAATGTCTTGGGAATGTAGAAAATGCATTAAAATGAGTATGGAAGTCATCCAAAATTATGAAACAATGAGTGAAATGGATAATGGTCAATGAAAAGGTTTGAAACTACATTTTCCTGTTTGGTGTGGTCACATTGATGAGGTTTCTGACTTTTGATGGATTCACTTCCAGATAGAAAAAATGGCCATTCCCATATTTTTCTTGAAATTTTAAGACTGAAATCATATGATATTTCAACCCTCTGGTCAATCATTCTTAAGAAGACAGCAGAAAGAGTAAAAAGGCATAAATTAAAAAGTTTGGGTCTCACCCCTTGTATTTTTTTGAAATTTTGAAAAGTGTCTTGGGAAGACAGAATAGGCTTTAAAATGGTCTCAAAAGCCATCCAAACTGATGAAACAATGAGTGAAATAGGTAATGGTCAATGAAAAGGTTTTAAACTGCATTTTTCTGTTTTGGTGACGTCACATTGATGACATTTCTGACTTTTGATGGATTCACTTTCCAGATAGAAAAAATGGCCATTCCCATATTTTTCTTGACATTTTAAGACTGAAATCATATGATATTTCATCCCTCTGGTCAATCTTTCTTAAGAAGATAGCATAATGAATAAAAAGGCGTAATTTAAAAATTCTGGGTCACACCCCTTGTTTTTTTCTGAAATTTTGAAAAATGTCTTGGGAATGTAGAAAATGCATTAAAATGAGTATGGAAGTCATCCAAAATTATGAAACAATGAGTGAAATGGATAATGGTCAATGAAAAGGTTTGAAACTACATTTTCCTGTTTGGTGTCGTCACATTGATGAGGTTTCTGACTTTTGATGGATTCACTTCCAGATAGAAAAAATGGCCATTCCCATATTTTTCTTGAAATTTTAAGACTGAAATCATATGATATTTCTACCCTCTGGTCAATCATTCTTAAGAAGATAGCGTAATGAATAAAAAGGCGTAAATTAAACATTTTGGGTCTCACCCCTTGCATTTTTTTGAAATTTTGAAAACTGTCTTGGTAGATAGAATAGGCTTTAAAAGGGTCTCAAAGGCCCTCCAAACTGATGAAACAATGAGGGAAATAGATAATGGTCACCGAAAAGGTGTTAAACTGCATTTTCCTGTTTTGGTGACGTCACATTGATGACGTTTCTGACTTTTGATGGATTCACTTCCAGATAGAAAAAATGGCCATTCCCATATTTTTCTTGAAATTTTAAGACTGAAATCATATGATATTTCAACCCTCTGGTCAATCATTCTTAAGAAGACAGCAGAAAGAGTAAAAAGGCATAAATTAAAAAGTTTGGGTCTCACCCCTTGTATTTTTTTGAAATTTTGAAAAGTGTCTTGGGAAGACAGAATAGGCTTTAAAATGGTCTCAAAAGCCATCCAAACTGATGAAACAATGAGTGAAATAGGTAATGGTCAATGAAAAGGTTTTAAACTGCATTTTTCTGTTTTGGTGACGTTACATTGATGACATTTCTGACTTTTGATGGATTCACTTTCCAGATAGAAAAAATGGCCATTCCCATATTTTTCTTGACCTTTTAAGACTGAAATCATATGATATTTCATCCCTCTGGTCAATCTTTCTTAAAAAGATAGCATAATGAATAAAAAGGCGTAAATTAAAAATTCTGGGTCACACCCCTTGTTTTTTTCTGAAATTTTGAAAAATGTCTTGGGAATGTAGAAAATGCATTAAAATGAGTATGGAAGTCATCCAAAATTATGAAACAATGAGTGAAATGGATAATGGTCAATGAAAAGGTTTGAAACTACATTTTCCTGTTTGGTGTCGTCACATTGATGAGGTTTCTGACTTTTGATGGATTCACTTCCAGATAGAAAAAATGGCCATTCCCATATTTTTCTTGAAATTTTAAGACTGAAATCATATGATATTTCTACCCTCTGGTCAATCATTCTTAAGAAGATAGCGTAATGAATAAAAAGGCGTAAATTAAACATTTTAGGTCTCACCCCTTGCATTTTTTTGAAATTTTGAAAACTGTCTTGGGAAGATAGAATAGGCTTTAAAAGGGTCTCAAAAGCCCTCCAAACTGATGAAACAATGAGGGAAATAGATAATGGTCACCGAAAAGGTGTTAAACTGCATTTTCCTGTTTTAGTGACGTCACATTGATGACGTTTCTGACTTTTGATGGATTCACTTCCAGATAAAAAAAATGGCCATTCCCATATATTTCTTAAAATTTTAAGACTGAAATCATATGATATTTCATCCCTCTGGTCAATCATTCTTAAGAAGACAGCAGAAAGAGTAAAAAGGCATAAATTAAAAAGTTTGGGTCTCACCCCTTGTATTTTTTTGAAATTTTGAAAAGTGTCTTGGGAAGACAGAATAGGCTTTAAAATGGTCTCAAAAGCCATCCAAACTGATGAAACAATGAGTGAAATAGGTAATGGTCAATGAAAAGGTTTTAAACTGCATTTTTCTGTTTTGGTGACGTCACATTGATGACATTTCTGACTTTTGATGGATTCACTTTCCAGATAGAAAAAATGGCCATTCCCATATTTTTCTTGACCTTTTAAGACTGAAATCATATGATATTTCATCCCTCTGGTCAATCTTTCTTAAGAAGATAGCATAATGAATAAAAAGTCGTAAATTAAAAATTCTGGGTCACACCCCTTGTTTTTTTTTGAAATTTTGAAAAATGTCTTGGGAATGTAGAAAATGCATTAAAATGAGTATGGAAGTCATCCAAAATTATGAAACAATGAGTGAAATGGATAATGGTCAATGAAAAGGTTTGAAACTGCATTTTCCTGTTTGGTGTCGTCACATTGATGAGGTTTCTGACTTTTGATGGATTCACTTCCAGATAGAAAAAATGGCCATTCCCATATTTTCAAAAGTGCAAGGGGTGAGACCCAAAATGTTTAATTTACGCCTTTTTATTCATTACGCTATCTTCTTAAGAATGATTGACCAGAGGGTAGAAATATCATATGATTTCAGTCTTAAAATTTCAAGAAAAATATGGGAATGGCCATTTTTTCTATCTGGAAGTGAATCCATCAAAAGTCAGAAACCTCATCAATGTGACCACACCAAACAGGTAAATGCAGTTTCAAACCTTTTCATTGACCATTATCCATTTCACTCATTGTTTCATAATTTTGGATGACTTCCATACTCATTTTAATGCATTTTCTACATTCCCAAGACATTTTTCAAAATTTCAAAAAAAAAAACAAGGGGTGTGACCCAGAATTTTTAATTTACGCCTTTTTATTCATTATGCTATCTTCTTAAGAAAGATTGACCAGAGGGATGAAATATCATATGATTTCAGTCTTAAAATGTCAAGAAAAATATGGGAATGGCCATTTTTTCTATCTGGAAAGTGAATCCATCAAAAGTCAGAAATGTCATCAATGTGACGTCACCAAAACAGAAAAATGAAACAATGAGTGAAATGGATAATGGTCAATGAAAAGGTTTGAAACTGCATTTTCCTGTTTGGTGTCGTCACATTGATGAGGTTTCTGACTTTTGATGGATTCACTTCCAGATAGAAAAAATGGCCATTCCCATATTTTTCTTGAAATTTTAAGACTGAAATCATATGATATTTCAACCCTCTGGTCAATCATTCTTAAGAAGACAGCAGAAGGAGTAAAAAGGCATAAATTAAAAAGTTTGGGTCTCACCCCTTGTATTTTTTTGAAATTTTGAAAAGTGTCTTGGGAAGACAGAATAGGCTTTAAAATGGTCTCAAAAGCCATCCAAACTGATGAAACAATGAGTGAAATAGATAATGGTCAATGAAAAGGTTTTAAACTGCATTTTCCTGTTTTGGTGACGTCACATTGATGACATTTCTGACTTTTGATGGATTCACTTCCAGATAGAAAAAATGGCCATTCCCATATATTTCTTAAAATTTTAAGACTGAAATCATATGATATTTCAACCCTCTGGTCAATCATTCTTAAGAAGACAGCAGAAAGAGTAAAAAGGCATAAATTAAAAAGTTTGGGTCTCACCCCTTGTATTTTTTTGAAATTTTGAAAAGTGTCTTGGGAAGACAGAATAGGCTTTAAAATGGTCTCAAAAGCCATCCAAACTGATGAAACAATGAGTGAAATAGATAATGGTCAATGAAAAGGTTTTAAACTGCATTTTTCTGTTTTGGTGACGTCACATTGATGACATTTCTGACTTTTGATGGATTCACTTTCCAGATAGAAAAAATGGCCATTCCCATATTTTTCTTGACATTTTAAGACTGAAATCATATGATATTTCATCCCTCTGGTCAATCTTTCTTAAGAAGATAGCATAATGAATAAAAAGTCGTAAATTAAAAATTCTGGGTCACACCCCTTGTTTTTTTTTGAAATTTTGAAAAATGTCTTGGGAATGTAGAAAATGCATTAAAATGAGTATGGAAGTCATCCAAAATTATGAAACAATGAGTGAAATGGATAATGGTCAATGAAAAGGTTTGAAACTGCATTTTCCTGTTTGGTGTCGTCACATTGATGAGGTTTCTGACTTTTGATGGATTCACTTCCAGATAGAAAAAATGGCCATTCCCATATTTTCAAAAGTGCAAGGGGTGAGACCCAAAATGTTTAATTTACGCCTTTTTATTCATTACGCTATCTTCTTAAGAATGATTGACCAGAGGGTAGAAATATCATATGATTTCAGTCTTAAAATTTCAAGAAAAATATGGGAATGGCCATTTTTTCTATCTGGAAGTGAATCCATCAAAAGTCAGAAACCTCATCAATGTGACCACACCAAACAGGAAAATGCAGTTTCAAACCTTTTCATTGACCATTATCCATTTCACTCATTGTTTCATAATTTTGGATGACTTCCATACTCATTTTAATGCATTTTCTACATTCCCAAGACATTTTTCAAAATTTCAAAAAAAAAAACAAGGGGTGTGACCCAGAATTTTTAATTTACGCCTTTTTATTCATTATGCTATCTTCTTAAGAAAGATTGACCAGAGGGATGAAATATCATATGATTTCAGTCTTAAAATGTCAAGAAAAATATGGGAATGGCCATTTTTTCTATCTGGAAAGTGAATCCATCAAAAGTCAGAAATGTCATCAATGTGACGTCACCAAAACAGAAAAATGAAACAATGAGTGAAATGGATAATGGTCAATGAAAAGGTTTGAAACTGCATTTTCCTGTTTGGTGTCGTCACATTGATGAGGTTTCTGACTTTTGATGGATTCACTTCCAGATAGAAAAAATGGCCATTCCCATATTTTTCTTGAAATTTTAAGACTGAAATCATATGATATTTCAACCCTCTGGTCAATCATTCTTAAGAAGACAGCAGAAGGAGTAAAAAGGCATAAATTAAAAAGTTTGGGTCTCACCCCTTGTATTTTTTTGAAATTTTGAAAAGTGTCTTGGGAAGACAGAATAGGCTTTAAAATGGTCTCAAAAGCCATCCAAACTGATGAAACAATGAGTGAAATAGATAATGGTCAATGAAAAGGTTTTAAACTGCATTTTCCTGTTTTGGTGACGTCACATTGATGACATTTCTGACTTTTGATGGATTCACTTCCAGATAGAAAAAATGGCCATTCCCATATATTTCTTAAAATTTTAAGACTGAAATCATATGATATTTCAACCCTCTGGTCAATCATTCTTAAGAAGACAGCAGAAAGAGTAAAAAGGCATAAATTAAAAAGTTTGGGTCTCACCCCTTGTATTTTTTTGAAATTTTGAAAAGTGTCTTGGGAAGACAGAATAGGCTTTAAAATGGTCTCAAAAGCCATCCAAACTGATGAAACAATGAGTGAAATAGATAATGGTCAATGAAAAGGTTTTAAACTGCATTTTTCTGTTTTGGTGACGTCACATTGATGACATTTCTGACTTTTGATGGATTCACTTTCCAGATAGAAAAAATGGCCATTCCCATATTTTTCTTGACATTTTAAGACTGAAATCATATGATATTTCATCCCTCTGGTCAATCTTTCTTAAGAAGATAGCATAATGAATAAAAAGTCGTAAATTAAAAATTCTGGGTCACACCCCTTGTTTTTTTTTGAAATTTTGAAAAATGTCTTGGGAATGTAGAAAATGCATTAAAATGAGTATGGAAGTCATCCAAAATTATGAAACAATGAGTGAAATGGATAATGGTCAATGAAAAGGTTTGAAACTGCATTTTCCTGTTTGGTGTCGTCACATTGATGAGGTTTCTGACTTTTGATGGATTCACTTCCAGATAGAAAAAATGGCCATTCCCATATTTTCAAAAGTGCAAGGGGTGAGACCCAAAATGTTTAATTTACGCCTTTTTATTCATTACGCTATCTTCTTAAGAATGATTGACCAGAGGGTAGAAATATCATATGATTTCAGTCTTAAAATTTCAAGAAAAATATGGGAATGGCCATTTTTTCTATCTGGAAGTGAATCCATCAAAAGTCAGAAACCTCATCAATGTGACCACACCAAACAGGAAAATGCAGTTTCAAACCTTTTCATTGACCATTATCCATTTCACTCATTGTTTCATAATTTTGGATGACTTCCATACTCATTTTAATGCATTTTCTACATTCCCAAGACATTTTTCAAAATTTCAAAAAAAAAACAAGGGGTGTGACCCAGAATTTTTAATTTACGCCTTTTTATTCATTATGCTATCTTCTTAAGAAAGATTGACCAGAGGGATGAAATATCATATGATTTCAGTCTTAAAATGTCAAGAAAAATATGGGAATGGCCATTTTTTCTATCTGGAAAGTGAATCCATCAAAAGTCAGAAATGTCATCAATGTGACGTCACCAAAACAGAAAAATGAAACAATGAGTGAAATGGATAATGGTCAATGAAAAGGTTTGAAACTGCATTTTCCTGTTTGGTGTCGTCACATTGATGAGGTTTCTGACTTTTGATGGATTCACTTCCAGATAGAAAAAATGGCCATTCCCATATTTTTCTTGAAATTTTAAGACTGAAATCATATGATATTTCAACCCTCTGGTCAATCATTCTTAAGAAGACAGCAGAAAGAGTAAAAAGGCATAAATTAAAAAGTTTGGGTCTCACCCCTTGTATTTTTTTGAAATTCTGAAAAGTGTCTTGGGAAGACAGAATAGGCTTTAAAATGGTCTCAAAAGCCATCCAAACTGATGAAACAATGAGTGAAATAGATAATGGTCAATGAAAAGGTTTTAAACTGCATTTTTCTGTTTTGGTGACGTCACATTGATGACATTTCTGACTTTTGATGGATTCACTTCCAGATAGAAAAAATGGCCATTCCCATATATTTCTTAAAATTTTAAGACTGAAATCATATGATATTTCAACCCTCTGGTCAATCATTCTTAAGAAGACAGCAGAAAGAGTAAAAAGGCATAAATTAAAAAGTTTGGGTCTCACCCCTTGTATTTTTTTGAAATTTTGAAAAGTGTCTTGGGAAGACAGAATAGGCTTTAAAATGGTCTCAAAAGCCATCCAAACTGATGAAACAATGAGTGAAATAGGTAATGGTCAATGAAAAGGTTTTAAACTGCATTTTTCTGTTTTGGTGACGTCACATTGATGACATTTCTGACTTTTGATGGATTCACTTTCCAGATAGAAAAAATGGCCATTCCCATATTTTTCTTGACCTTTTAAGACTGAAATCATATGATATTTCATCCCTCTGGTCAATCTTTCTTAAAAAGATAGCATAATGAATAAAAAGGCGTAAATTAAAAATTCTGGGTCACACCCCTTGTTTTTTTCTGAAATTTTGAAAAATGTCTTGGGAATGTAGAAAATGCATTAAAATGAGTATGGAAGTCATCCAAAATTATGAAACAATGAGTGAAATGGATAATGGTCAATGAAAAGGTTTGAAACTACATTTTCCTGTTTGGTGTGGTCACATTGATGAGGTTTCTGACTTTTGATGGATTCACTTCCAGATAGAAAAAATGGCCATTCCCATATTTTTCTTGAAATTTTAAGACTGAAATCATATGATATTTCAACCCTCTGGTCAATCATTCTTAAGAAGACAGCAGAAAGAGTAAAAAGGCATAAATTAAAAAGTTTGGGTCTCACCCCTTGTATTTTTTTGAAATTTTGAAAAGTGTCTTGGGAAGACAGAATAGGCTTTAAAATGGTCTCAAAAGCCATCCAAACTGATGAAACAATGAGTGAAATAGGTAATGGTCAATGAAAAGGTTTTAAACTGCATTTTTCTGTTTTGGTGACGTCACATTGATGACATTTCTGACTTTTGATGGATTCACTTTCCAGATAGAAAAAATGGCCATTCCCATATTTTTCTTGACATTTTAAGACTGAAATCATATGATATTTCATCCCTCTGGTCAATCTTTCTTAAGAAGATAGCATAATGAATAAAAAGGCGTAATTTAAAAATTCTGGGTCACACCCCTTGTTTTTTTCTGAAATTTTGAAAAATGTCTTGGGAATGTAGAAAATGCATTAAAATGAGTATGGAAGTCATCCAAAATTATGAAACAATGAGTGAAATGGATAATGGTCAATGAAAAGGTTTGAAACTACATTTTCCTGTTTGGTGTCGTCACATTGATGAGGTTTCTGACTTTTAATGGATTCACTTCCAGATAGAAAAAATGGCCATTCCCATATTTTTCTTGAAATTTTAAGACTGAAATCATATGATATTTCTACCCTCTGGTCAATCATTCTTAAGAAGATAGCGTAATGAATAAAAAGGCGTAAATTAAACATTTTGGGTCTCACCCCTTGCATTTTTTTTAAATTTTGAAAACTGTCTTGGTAGATAGAATAGGCTTTAAAAGGGTCTCAAAGGCCCTCCAAACTGATGAAACAATGAGGGAAATAGATAATGGTCACCGAAAAGGTGTTAAACTGCATTTTCCTGTTTTGGTGACGTCACATTGATGACGTTTCTGACTTTTGATGGATTCACTTCCAGATAGAAAAAATGGCCATTCCCATATTTTTCTTGAAATTTTAAGACTGAAATCATATGATATTTCAACCCTCTGGTCAATCATTCTTAAGAAGACAGCAGAAAGAGTAAAAAGGCATAAATTAAAAAGTTTGGGTCTCACCCCTTGTATTTTTTTGAAATTTTGAAAAGTGTCTTGGGAAGACAGAATAGGCTTTAAAATGGTCTCAAAAGCCATCCAAACTGATGAAACAATGAGTGAAATAGGTAATGGTCAATGAAAAGGTTTTAAACTGCATTTTTCTGTTTTGGTGACGTTACATTGATGACATTTCTGACTTTTGATGGATTCACTTTCCAGATAGAAAAAATGGCCATTCCCATATTTTTCTTGACCTTTTAAGACTGAAATCATATGATATTTCATCCCTCTGGTCAATCTTTCTTAAAAAGATAGCATAATGAATAAAAAGGCGTAAATTAAAAATTCTGGGTCACACCCCTTGTTTTTTTCTGAAATTTTGAAAAATGTCTTGGGAATGTAGAAAATGCATTAAAATGAGTATGGAAGTCATCCAAAATTATGAAACAATGAGTGAAATGGATAATGGTCAATGAAAAGGTTTGAAACTACATTTTCCTGTTTGGTGTCGTCACATTGATGAGGTTTCTGACTTTTGATGGATTCACTTCCAGATAGAAAAAATGGCCATTCCCATATTTTTCTTGAAATTTTAAGACTGAAATCATATGATATTTCTACCCTCTGGTCAATCATTCTTAAGAAGATAGCGTAATGAATAAAAAGGCGTAAATTAAACATTTTAGGTCTCACCCCTTGCATTTTTTTGAAATTTTGAAAACTGTCTTGGGAAGATAGAATAGGCTTTAAAAGGGTCTCAAAAGCCCTCCAAACTGATGAAACAATGAGGGAAATAGATAATGGTCACCGAAAAGGTGTTAAACTGCATTTTCCTGTTTTAGTGACGTCACATTGATGACGTTTCTGACTTTTGATGGATTCACTTCCAGATAAAAAAAATGGCCATTCCCATATATTTCTTAAAATTTTAAGACTGAAATCATATGATATTTCATCCCTCTGGTCAATCATTCTTAAGAAGACAGCAGAAAGAGTAAAAAGGCATAAATTAAAAAGTTTGGGTCTCACCCCTTGTATTTTTTTGAAATTTTGAAAAGTGTCTTGGGAAGACAGAATAGGCTTTAAAATGGTCTCAAAAGCCATCCAAACTGATGAAACAATGAGTGAAATAGATAATGGTCAATGAAAAGGTTTTAAACTGCATTTTTCTGTTTTGGTGACGTCACATTGATGACATTTCTGACTTTTGATGGATTCACTTCCAGATAGAAAAAATGGCCATTCCCATATATTTCTTAAAATTTTAAGACTGAAATCATATGATATTTCAACCCTCTGGTCAATCATTCTTAAGAAGACAGCAGAAAGAGTAAAAAGGCATAAATTAAAAAGTTTGGGTCTCACCCCTTGTATTTTTTTGAAATTTTGAAAAGTGTCTTGGGAAGACAGAATAGGCTTTAAAATGGTCTCAAAAGCCATCCAAACTGATGAAACAATGAGTGAAATAGATAATGGTCAATGAAAAGGTTTTAAACTGCATTTTTCTGTTTTGGTGACGTCACATTGATGACATTTCTGACTTTTGATGGATTCACTTTCCAGATAGAAAAAATGGCCATTCCCATATTTTTCTTGACATTTTAAGACTGAAATCATATGATATTTCATCCCTCTGGTCAATCTTTCTTAAGAAGATAGCATAATGAATAAAAAGTCGTAAATTAAAAATTCTGGGTCACACCCCTTGTTTTTTTTTGAAATTTTGAAAAATGTCTTGGGAATGTAGAAAATGCATTAAAATGAGTATGGAAGTCATCCAAAATTATGAAACAATGAGTGAAATGGATAATGGTCAATGAAAAGGTTTGAAACTGCATTTTCCTGTTTGGTGTCGTCACATTGATGAGGTTTCTGACTTTTGATGGATTCACTTCCAGATAGAAAAAATGGCCATTCCCATATTTTCAAAAGTGCAAGGGGTGAGACCCAAAATGTTTAATTTACGCCTTTTTATTCATTACGCTATCTTCTTAAGAATGATTGACCAGAGGGTAGAAATATCATATGATTTCAGTCTTAAAATTTCAAGAAAAATATGGGAATGGCCATTTTTTCTATCTGGAAGTGAATCCATCAAAAGTCAGAAACCTCATCAATGTGACCACACCAAACAGGAAAATGCAGTTTCAAACCTTTTCATTGACCATTATCCATTTCACTCATTGTTTCATAATTTTGGATGACTTCCATACTCATTTTAATGCATTTTCTACATTCCCAAGACATTTTTCAAAATTTAAAAAAAAAAACAAGGGGTGTGACCCAGAATTTTTAATTTACGCCTTTTTATTCATTATGCTATCTTCTTAAGAAAGATTGACCAGAGGGATGAAATATCATATGATTTCAGTCTTAAAATGTCAAGAAAAATATGGGAATGGCCATTTTTTCTATCTGGAAAGTGAATCCATCAAAAGTCAGAAATGTCATCAATGTGACGTCACCAAAACAGAAAAATGAAACAATGAGTGAAATGGATAATGGTCAATGAAAAGGTTTGAAACTGCATTTTCCTGTTTGGTGTCGTCACATTGATGAGGTTTCTGACTTTTGATGGATTCACTTCCAGATAGAAAAAATGGCCATTCCCATATTTTTCTTGAAATTTTAAGACTGAAATCATATGATATTTCAACCCTCTGGTCAATCATTCTTAAGAAGACAGCAGAAAGAGTAAAAAGGCATAAATTAAAAAGTTTGGGTCTCACCCCTTGTATTTTTTTGAAATTTTGAAAAGTGTCTTGGGAAGAC
This sequence comes from Lithobates pipiens, assembly GCF_037356315.1. Lineage (NCBI taxonomy): Eukaryota > Metazoa > Chordata > Amphibia > Anura > Ranidae > Lithobates > Lithobates pipiens. Next base: position 226,542,193 of record NW_027507748.1, on the reverse strand, counting down.
AGAATAGGCTTTAAAATGGTCTCAAAAGCCATCCAAACTGATGAAACAATGAGTGAAATAGATAATGGTCAATGAAAAGGTTTTAAACTGCATTTTCCTGTTTTGGTGACGTCACATTGATGACATTTCTGACTTTTGATGGATTCACTTCCAGATAGAAAAAATGGCCATTCCCATATATTTCTTAAAATTTTAAGACTGAAATCATATGATATTTCAACCCTCTGGTCAATCATTCTTAAGAAGACAGCAGAAAGAGTAAAAAGGCATAAATTAAAAAGTTTGGGTCTCACCCCTTGTATTTTTTTGAAATTTTGAAAAGTGTCTTGGGAAGACAGAATAGGCTTTAAAATGGTCTCAAAAGCCATCCAAACTGATGAAACAATGAGTGAAATAGATAATGGTCAATGAAAAGGTTTTAAACTGCATTTTTCTGTTTTGGTGACGTCACATTGATGACATTTCTGACTTTTGATGGATTCACTTTCCAGATAGAAAAAATGGCCATTCCCATATTTTTCTTGACATTTTAAGACTGAAATCATATGATATTTCATCCCTCTGGTCAATCTTTCTTAAGAAGATAGCATAATGAATAAAAAGTCGTAAATTAAAAATTCTGGGTCACACCCCTTGTTTTTTTTTGAAATTTTGAAAAATGTCTTGGGAATGTAGAAAATGCATTAAAATGAGTATGGAAGTCATCCAAAATTATGAAACAATGAGTGAAATGGATAATGGTCAATGAAAAGGTTTGAAACTGCATTTTCCTGTTTGGTGTGGTCACATTGATGAGGTTTCTGACTTTTGATGGATTCACTTCCAGATAGAAAAAATGGCCATTCCCATATTTTCAAAAGTGCAAGGGGTGAGACCCAAAATGTTTAATTTACGCCTTTTTATTCATTACGCTATCTTCTTAAGAATGATTGACCAGAGGGTAGAAATATCATATGATTTCAGTCTTAAAATTTCAAGAAAAATATGGGAATGGCCATTTTTTCTATCTGGAAGTGAATCCATCAAAAGTCAGAAACCTCATCAATGTGACCACACCAAACAGGAAAATGCAGTTTCAAACCTTTTCATTGACCATTATCCATTTCACTCATTGTTTCATAATTTTGGATGACTTCCATACTCATTTTAATGCATTTTCTACATTCCCAAGACATTTTTCAAAATTTCAAAAAAAAAACAAGGGGTGTGACCCAGAATTTTTAATTTACGCCTTTTTATTCATTATGCTATCTTCTTAAGAAAGATTGACCAGAGGGATGAAATATCATATGATTTCAGTCTTAAAATGTCAAGAAAAATATGGGAATGGCCATTTTTTCTATCTGGAAAGTGAATCCATCAAAAGTCAGAAATGTCATCAATGTGACGTCACCAAAACAGAAAAATGAAACAATGAGTGAAATGGATAATGGTCAATGAAAAGGTTTGAAACTGCATTTTCCTGTTTGGTGTCGTCACATTGATGAGGTTTCTGACTTTTGATGGATTCACTTCCAGATAGAAAAAATGGCCATTCCCATATTTTTCTTGAAATTTTAAGACTGAAATCATATGATATTTCAACCCTCTGGTCAATCATTCTTAAGAAGACAGCAGAAAGAGTAAAAAGGCATAAATTAAAAAGTTTGGGTCTCACCCCTTGTATTTTTTTGAAATTTTGAAAAGTGTCTTGGGAAGACAGAATAGGCTTTAAAATGGTCTCAAAAGCCATCCAAACTGATGAAACAATGAGTGAAATAGATAATGGTCAATGAAAAGGTTTTAAACTGCATTTTCCTGTTTTGGTGAAGTCACATTGATGACATTTCTGACTTTTGATGGATTCACTTCCAGATAGAAAAAATGGCCATTCCCATATATTTCTTAAAATTTTAAGACTGAAATCATATGATATTTCAACCCTCTGGTCAATCATTCTTAAGAAGACAGCAGAAAGAGTAAAAAGGCATAAATTAAAAAGTTTGGGTCTCACCCCTTGTATTTTTTTGAAATTTTGAAAAGTGTCTTGGGAAGACAGAATAGGCTTTAAAATGGTCTCAAAAGCCATCCAAACTGATGAAACAATGAGTGAAATAGATAATGGTCAATGAAAAGGTTTTAAACTGCATTTTTCTGTTTTGGTGACGTCACATTGATGACATTTCTGACTTTTGATGGATTCACTTTCCAGATAGAAAAAATGGCCATTCCCATATTTTTCTTGACATTTTAAGACTGAAATCATATGATATTTCATCCCTCTGGTCAATCTTTCTTAAGAAGATAGCATAATGAATAAAAAGTCGTAAATTAAAAATTCTGGGTCACACCCCTTGTTTTTTTTTGAAATTTTGAAAAATGTCTTGGGAATGTAGAAAATGCATTAAAATGAGTATGGAAGTCATCCAAAATTATGAAACAATGAGTGAAATGGATAATGGTCAATGAAAAGGTTTGAAACTGCATTTTCCTGTTTGGTGTCGTCACATTGATGAGGTTTCTGACTTTTGATGGATTCACTTCCAGATAGAAAAAATGGCCATTCCCATATTTTCAAAAGTGCAAGGGGTGAGACCCAAAATGTTTAATTTACGCCTTTTTATTCATTACGCTATCTTCTTAAGAATGATTGACCAGAGGGTAGAAATATCATATGATTTCAGTCTTAAAATTTCAAGAAAAATATGGGAATGGCCATTTTTTCTATCTGGAAGTGAATCCATCAAAAGTCAGAAACCTCATCAATGTGACCACACCAAACAGGAAAATGCAGTTTCAAACCTTTTCATTGACCATTATCCATTTCACTCATTGTTTCATAATTTTGGATGACTTCCATACTCATTTTAATGCATTTTCTACATTCCCAAGACATTTTTCAAAATTTCAAAAAAAAAACAAGGGGTGTGACCCAGAATTTTTAATTTACGCCTTTTTATTCATTATGCTATCTTCTTAAGAAAGATTGACCAGAGGGATGAAATATCATATGATTTCAGTCTTAAAATGTCAAGAAAAATATGGGAATGGCCATTTTTTCTATCTGGAAAGTGAATCCATCAAAAGTCAGAAATGTCATCAATGTGACGTCACCAAAACAGAAAAATGAAACAATGAGTGAAATGGATAATGGTCAATGAAAAGGTTTGAAACTGCATTTTCCTGTTTGGTGTCGTCACATTGATGAGGTTTCTGACTTTTGATGGATTCACTTCCAGATAGAAAAAATGGCCATTCCCATATTTTTCTTGAAATTTTAAGACTGAAATCATATGATATTTCAACCCTCTGGTCAATCATTCTTAAGAAGACAGCAGAAAGAGTAAAAAGGCATAAATTAAAAAGTTTGGGTCTCACCCCTTGTATTTTTTTGAAATTTTGAAAAGTGTCTTGGGAAGACAGAATAGGCTTTAAAATGGTCTCAAAAGCCATCCAAACTGATGAAACAATGAGTGAAATAGATAATGGTCAATGAAAAGGTTTTAAACTGCATTTTCCTGTTTTGGTGACGTCACATTGATGACATTTCTGACTTTTGATGGATTCACTTCCAGATAGAAAAAATGGCCATTCCCATATATTTCTTAAAATTTTAAGACTGAAATCATATGATATTTCAACCCTCTGGTCAATCATTCTTAAGAAGACAGCAGAAAGAGTAAAAAGGCATAAATTAAAAAGTTTGGGTCTCACCCCTTGTATTTTTTTGAAATTTTGAAAAGTGTCTTGGGAAGACAGAATAGGCTTTAAAATGGTCTCAAAAGCCATCCAAACTGATGAAACAATGAGTGAAATAGATAATGGTCAATGAAAAGGTTTTAAACTGCATTTTTCTGTTTTGGTGACGTCACATTGATGACATTTCTGACTTTTGATGGATTCACTTTCCAGATAGAAAAAATGGCCATTCCCATATTTTTCTTGACATTTTAAGACTGAAATCATATGATATTTCATCCCTCTGGTCAATCTTTCTTAAGAAGATAGCATAATGAATAAAAAGTCGTAAATTAAAAATTCTGGGTCACACCCCTTGTTTTTTTTTGAAATTTTGAAAAATGTCTTGGGAATGTAGAAAATGCATTAAAATGAGTATGGAAGTCATCCAAAATTATGAAACAATGAGTGAAATGGATAATGGTCAATGAAAAGGTTTGAAACTGCATTTTCCTGTTTGGTGTGGTCACATTGATGAGGTTTCTGACTTTTGATGGATTCACTTCCAGATAGAAAAAATGGCCATTCCCATATTTTCAAAAGTGCAAGGGGTGAGACCCAAAATGTTTAATTTACGCCTTTTTATTCATTACGCTATCTTCTTAAGAATGATTGACCAGAGGGTAGAAATATCATATGATTTCAGTCTTAAAATTTCAAGAAAAATATGGGAATGGCCATTTTTTCTATCTGGAAGTGAATCCATCAAAAGTCAGAAACCTCATCAATGTGACCACACCAAACAGGAAAATGCAGTTTCAAACCTTTTCATTGACCATTATCCATTTCACTCATTGTTTCATAATTTTGGATGACTTCCATACTCATTTTAATGCATTTTCTACATTCCCAAGACATTTTTCAAAATTTCAAAAAAAAAACAAGGGGTGTGACCCAGAATTTTTAATTTACGCCTTTTTATTCATTATGCTATCTTCTTAAGAAAGATTGACCAGAGGGATGAAATATCATATGATTTCAGTCTTAAAATGTCAAGAAAAATATGGGAATGGCCATTTTTTCTATCTGGAAAGTGAATCCATCAAAAGTCAGAAATGTCATCAATGTGACGTCACCAAAACAGAAAAATGAAACAATGAGTGAAATGGATAATGGTCAATGAAAAGGTTTGAAACTGCATTTTCCTGTTTGGTGTCGTCACATTGATGAGGTTTCTGACTTTTGATGGATTCACTTCCAGATAGAAAAAATGGCCATTCCCATATTTTTCTTGAAATTTTAAGACTGAAATCATATGATATTTCAACCCTCTGGTCAATCATTCTTAAGAAGACAGCAGAAAGAGTAAAAAGGCATAAATTAAAAAGTTTGGGTCTCACCCCTTGTATTTTTTTGAAATTTTGAAAAGTGTCTTGGGAAGACAGAATAGGCTTTAAAATGGTCTCAAAAGCCATCCAAACTGATGAAACAATGAGTGAAATAGATAATGGTCAATGAAAAGGTTTTAAACTGCATTTTCCTGTTTTGGTGAAGTCACATTGATGACATTTCTGACTTTTGATGGATTCACTTCCAGATAGAAAAAATGGCCATTCCCATATATTTCTTAAAATTTTAAGACTGAAATCATATGATATTTCAACCCTCTGGTCAATCATTCTTAAGAAGACAGCAGAAAGAGTAAAAAGGCATAAATTAAAAAGTTTGGGTCTCACCCCTTGTATTTTTTTGAAATTTTGAAAAGTGTCTTGGGAAGACAGAATAGGCTTTAAAATGGTCTCAAAAGCCATCCAAACTGATGAAACAATGAGTGAAATAGATAATGGTCAATGAAAAGGTTTTAAACTGCATTTTTCTGTTTTGGTGACGTCACATTGATGACATTTCTGACTTTTGATGGATTCACTTTCCAGATAGAAAAAATGGCCATTCCCATATTTTTCTTGACATTTTAAGACTGAAATCATATGATATTTCATCCCTCTGGTCAATCTTTCTTAAGAAGATAGCATAATGAATAAAAAGTCGTAAATTAAAAATTCTGGGTCACACCCCTTGTTTTTTTTTGAAATTTTGAAAAATGTCTTGGGAATGTAGAAAATGCATTAAAATGAGTATGGAAGTCATCCAAAATTATGAAACAATGAGTGAAATGGATAATGGTCAATGAAAAGGTTTGAAACTGCATTTTCCTGTTTGGTGTCGTCACATTGATGAGGTTTCTGACTTTTGATGGATTCACTTCCAGATAGAAAAAATGGCCATTCCCATATTTTCAAAAGTGCAAGGGGTGAGACCCAAAATGTTTAATTTACGCCTTTTTATTCATTACGCTATCTTCTTAAGAATGATTGACCAGAGGGTAGAAATATCATATGATTTCAGTCTTAAAATTTCAAGAAAAATATGGGAATGGCCATTTTTTCTATCTGGAAGTGAATCCATCAAAAGTCAGAAACCTCATCAATGTGACCACACCAAACAGGAAAATGCAGTTTCAAACCTTTTCATTGACCATTATCCATTTCACTCATTGTTTCATAATTTTGGATGACTTCCATACTCATTTTAATGCATTTTCTACATTCCCAAGACATTTTTCAAAATTTCAAAAAAAAAACAAGGGGTGTGACCCAGAATTTTTAATTTACGCCTTTTTATTCATTATGCTATCTTCTTAAGAAAGATTGACCAGAGGGATGAAATATCATATGATTTCAGTCTTAAAATGTCAAGAAAAATATGGGAATGGCCATTTTTTCTATCTGGAAAGTGAATCCATCAAAAGTCAGAAATGTCATCAATGTGACGTCACCAAAACAGAAAAATGAAACAATGAGTGAAATGGATAATGGTCAATGAAAAGGTTTGAAACTGCATTTTCCTGTTTGGTGTCGTCACATTGATGAGGTTTCTGACTTTTGATGGATTCACTTCCAGATAGAAAAAATGGCCATTCCCATATTTTTCTTGAAATTTTAAGACTGAAATCATATGATATTTCAACCCTCTGGTCAATCATTCTTAAGAAGACAGCAGAAAGAGTAAAAAGGCATAAATTAAAAAGTTTGGGTCTCACCCCTTGTATTTTTTTGAAATTTTGAAAAGTGTCTTGGGAAGACAGAATAGGCTTTAAAATGGTCTCAAAAGCCATCCAAACTGATGAAACAATGAGTGAAATAGATAATGGTCAATGAAAAGGTTTTAAACTGCATTTTCCTGTTTTGGTGACGTCACATTGATGACATTTCTGACTTTTGATGGATTCACTTCCAGATAGAAAAAATGGCCATTCCCATATATTTCTTAAAATTTTAAGACTGAAATCATATGATATTTCAACCCTCTGGTCAATCATTCTTAAGAAGACAGCAGAAAGAGTAAAAAGGCATAAATTAAAAAGTTTGGGTCTCACCCCTTGTATTTTTTTGAAATTTTGAAAAGTGTCTTGGGAAGACAGAATAGGCTTTAAAATGGTCTCAAAAGCCATCCAAACTGATGAAACAATGAGTGAAATAGATAATGGTCAATGAAAAGGTTTTAAACTGCATTTTTCTGTTTTGGTGACGTCACATTGATGACATTTCTGACTTTTGATGGATTCACTTTCCAGATAGAAAAAATGGCCATTCCCATATTTTTCTTGACATTTTAAGACTGAAATCATATATTTCATCCCTCTGGTCAATCTTTCTTAAGAAGATAGCATAATGAATAAAAAGTCGTAAATTAAAAATTCTGGGTCACACCCCTTGTTTTTTTTTGAAATTTTGAAAAATGTCTTGGGAATGTAGAAAATGCATTAAAATGAGTATGGAAGTCATCCAAAATTATGAAACAATGAGTGAAATGGATAATGGTCAATGAAAAGGTTTGAAACTGCATTTTCCTGTTTGGTGTCGTCACATTGATGAGGTTTCTGACTTTTGATGGATTCACTTCCAGATAGAAAAAATGGCCATTCCCATATTTTCAAAAGTGCAAGGGGTGAGACCCAAAATGTTTAATTTACGCCTTTTTATTCATTACGCTATCTTCTTAAGAATGATTGACCAGAGGGTAGAAATATCATATGATTTCAGTCTTAAAATTTCAAGAAAAATATGGGAATGGCCATTTTTTCTATCTGGAAGTGAATCCATCAAAAGTCAGAAACCTCATCAATGTGACCACACCAAACAGGAAAATGCAGTTTCAAACCTTTTCATTGACCATTATCCATTTCACTCATTGTTTCATAATTTTGGATGACTTCCATACTCATTTTAATGCATTTTCTACATTCCCAAGACATTTTTCAAAATTTCAAAAAAAAAAACAAGGGGTGTGACCCAGAATTTTTAATTTACGCCTTTTTATTCATTATGCTATCTTCTTAAGAAAGATTGACCAGAGGGATGAAATATCATATGATTTCAGTCTTAAAATGTCAAGAAAAATATGGGAATGGCCATTTTTTCTATCTGGAAAGTGAATCCATCAAAAGTCAGAAATGTCATCAATGTGACGTCACCAAAACAGAAAAATGAAACAATGAGTGAAATGGATAATGGTCAATGAAAAGGTTTGAAACTGCATTTTCCTGTTTGGTGTCGTCACATTGATGAGGTTTCTGACTTTTGATGGATTCACTTCCAGATAGAAAAAATGGCCATTCCCATATTTTTCTTGAAATTTTAAGACTGAAATCATATGATATTTCAACCCTCTGGTCAATCATTCTTAAGAAGACAGCAGAAAGAGTAAAAAGGCATAAATTAAAAAGTTTGGGTCTCACCCCTTGTATTTTTTTGAAATTTTGAAAAGTGTCTTGGGAAGACAGAATAGGCTTTAAAATGGTCTCAAAAGCCATCCAAACTGATGAAACAATGAGTGAAATAGATAATGGTCAATGAAAAGGTTTTAAACTGCATTTTCCTGTTTTGGTGACGTCACATTGATGACATTTCTGACTTTTGATGGATTCACTTCCAGATAGAAAAAATGGCCATTCCCATATATTTCTTAAAATTTTAAGACTGAAATCATATGATATTTCAACCCTCTGGTCAATCATTCTTAAGAAGACAGCAGAAAGAGTAAAAAGGCATAAATTAAAAAGTTTGGGTCTCACCCCTTGTATTTTTTTGAAATTTTGAAAAGTGTCTTGGGAAGACAGAATAGGCTTTAAAATGGTCTCAAAAGCCATCCAAACTGATGAAACAATGAGTGAAATAGATAATGGTCAATGAAAAGGTTTTAAACTGCATTTTTCTGTTTTGGTGACGTCACATTGATGACATTTCTGACTTTTGATGGATTCACTTTCCAGATAGAAAAAATGGCCATTCCCATATTTTTCTTGACATTTTAAGACTGAAATCATATGATATTTCATCCCTCTGGTCAATCTTTCTTAAGAAGATAGCATAATGAATAAAAAGTCGTAAATTAAAAATTCTGGGTCACACCCCTTGTTTTTTTTTGAAATTTTGAAAAATGTCTTGGGAATGTAGAAAATGCATTAAAATGAGTATGGAAGTCATCCAAAATTATGAAACAATGAGTGAAATGGATAATGGTCAATGAAAAGGTTTGAAACTGCATTTTCCTGTTTGGTGTCGTCACATTGATGAGGTTTCTGACTTTTGATGGATTCACTTCCAGATAGAAAAAATGGCCATTCCCATATTTTCAAAAGTGCAAGGGGTGAGACCCAAAATGTTTAATTTACGCCTTTTTATTCATTACGCTATCTTCTTAAGAATGATTGACCAGAGGGTAGAAATATCATATGATTTCAGTCTTAAAATTTCAAGAAAAATATGGGAATGGCCATTTTTTCTATCTGGAAGTGAATCCATCAAAAGTCAGAAACCTCATCAATGTGACCACACCAAACAGGAAAATGCAGTTTCAAACCTTTTCATTGACCATTATCCATTTCACTCATTGTTTCATAATTTTGGATGACTTCCATACTCATTTTAATGCATTTTCTACATTCCCAAGACATTTTTCAAAATTTCAAAAAAAAAAAAGGGGTGTGACCCAGAATTTTTAATTTACGCCTTTTTATTCATTATGCTATCTTCTTAAGAAAGATTGACCAGAGGGATGAAATATCATATGATTTCAGTCTTAAAATGTCAAGAAAAATATGGGAATGGCCATTTTTTCTATCTGGAAAGTGAATCCATCAAAAGTCAGAAATGTCATCAATGTGACGTCACCAAAACAGAAAAATGAAACAATGAGTGAAATGGATAATGGTCAATGAAAAGGTTTGAAACTGCATTTTCCTGTTTGGTGTCGTCACATTGATGAGGTTTCTGACTTTTGATGGATTCACTTCCAGATAGAAAAAATGGCCATTCCCATATTTTTCTTGAAATTTTAAGACTGAAATCATATGATATTTCAACCCTCTGGTCAATCATTCTTAAGAAGACAGCAGAAAGAGTAAAAAGGCATAAATTAAAAAGTTTGGGTCTCACCCCTTGTATTTTTTTGAAATTTTGAAAAGTGTCTTGGGAAGACAGAATAGGCTTTAAAATGGTCTCAAAAGCCATCCAAACTGATGAAACAATGAGTGAAATAGATAATGGTCAATGAAAAGGTTTTAAACTGCATTTTCCTGTTTTGGTGACGTCACATTGATGACATTTCTGACTTTTGATGGATTCACTTCCAGATAGAAAAAATGGCCATTCCCATATATTTCTTAAAATTTTAAGACTGAAATCATATGATATTTCAACCCTCTGGTCAATCATTCTTAAGAAGACAGCAGAAAGAGTAAAAAGGCATAAATTAAAAAGTTTGGGTCTCACCCCTTGTATTTTTTTGAAATTTTGAAAAGTGTCTTGGGAAGACAGAATAGGCTTTAAAATGGTCTCAAAAGCCATCCAAACTGATGAAACAATGAGTGAAATAGATAATGGTCAATGAAAAGGTTTTAAACTGCATTTTTCTGTTTTGGTGACGTCACATTGATGACATTTCTGACTTTTGATGGATTCACTTTCCAGATAGAAAAAATGGCCATTCCCATATTTTTCTTGACATTTTAAGACTGAAATCATATGATATTTCATCCCTCTGGTCAATCTTTCTTAAGAAGATAGCATAATGAATAAAAAGTCGTAAATTAAAAATTCTGGGTCACACCCCTTGTTTTTTTTTGAAATTTTGAAAAATGTCTTGGGAATGTAGAAAATGCATTAAAATGAGTATGGAAGTCATCCAAAATTATGAAACAATGAGTGAAATGGATAATGGTCAATGAAAAGGTTTGAAACTGCATTTTCCTGTTTGGTGTCGTCACATTGATGAGGTTTCTGACTTTTGATGGATTCACTTCCAGATAGAAAAAATGGCCATTCCCATATTTTCAAAAGTGCAAGGGGTGAGACCCAAAATGTTTAATTTACGCCTTTTTATTCATTACGCTATCTTCTTAAGAATGATTGACCAGAGGGTAGAAATATCATATGATTTCAGTCTTAAAATTTCAAGAAAAATATGGGAATGGCCATTTTTTCTATCTGGAAGTGAATCCATCAAAAGTCAGAAACCTCATCAATGTGACCACACCAAACAGGAAAATGCAGTTTCAAACCTTTTCATTGACCATTATCCATTTCACTCATTGTTTCATAATTTTGGATGACTTCCATACTCATTTTAATGCATTTTCTACATTCCCAAGACATTTTTCAAAATTTCAAAAAAAAAACAAGGGGTGTGACCCAGAATTTTTAATTTACGCCTTTTTATTCATTATGCTATCTTCTTAAGAAAGATTGACCAGAGGGATGAAATATCATATGATTTCAGTCTTAAAATGTCAAGAAAAATATGGGAATGGCCATTTTTTCTATCTGGAAAGTGAATCCATCAAAAGTCAGAAATGTCATCAATGTGACGTCACCAAAACAGAAAAATGAAACAATGAGTGAAATGGATAATGGTCAATGAAAAGGTTTGAAACTGCATTTTCCTGTTTGGTGTCGTCACATTGATGAGGTTTCTGACTTTTGATGGATTCACTTCCAGATAGAAAAAATGGCCATTCCCATATTTTTCTTGAAATTTTAAGACTGAAATCATATGATATTTCAACCCTCTGGTCAATCATTCTTAAGAAGACAGCAGAAAGAGTAAAAAGGCATAAATTAAAAAGTTTGGGTCTCACCCCTTGTATTTTTTTGAAATTTTGAAAAGTGTCTTGGGAAGACAGAATAGGCTTTAAAATGGTCTCAAAAGCCATCCAAACTGATGAAACAATGAGTGAAATAGATAATGGTCAATGAAAAGGTTTTAAACTGCATTTTCCTGTTTTGGTGACGTCACATTGATGACATTTCTGACTTTTGATGGATTCACTTCCAGATAGAAAAAATGGCCATTCCCATATATTTCTTAAAATTTTAAGACTGAAATCATATGATATTTCAACCCTCTGGTCAATCATTCTTAAGAAGACAGCAGAAAGAGTAAAAAGGCATAAATTAAAAAGTTTGGGTCTCACCCCTTGTATTTTTTTGAAATTTTGAAAAGTGTCTTGGGAAGACAGAATAGGCTTTAAAATGGTCTCAAAAGCCATCCAAACTGATGAAACAATGAGTGAAATAGATAATGGTCAATGAAAAGGTTTTAAACTGCATTTTTCTGTTTTGGTGACGTCACATTGATGACATTTCTGACTTTTGATGGATTCACTTTCCAGATAGAAAAAATGGCCATTCCCATATTTTTCTTGACATTTTAAGACTGAAATCATATGATATTTCATCCCTCTGGTCAATCTTTCTTAAGAAGATAGCATAATGAATAAAAAGTCGTAAATTAAAAATTCTGGGTCACACCCCTTGTTTTTTTTTGAAATTTTGAAAAATGTCTTGGGAATGTAGAAAATGCATTAAAATGAGTATGGAAGTCATCCAAAATTATGAAACAATGAGTGAAATGGATAATGGTCAATGAAAAGGTTTGAAACTGCATTTTCCTGTTTGGTGTCGTCACATTGATGAGGTTTCTGACTTTTGATGGATTCACTTCCAGATAGAAAAAATGGCCATTCCCATATTTTCAAAAGTGCAAGGGGTGAGACCCAAAATGTTTAATTTACGCCTTTTTATTCATTACGCTATCTTCTTAAGAATGATTGACCAGAGGGTAGAAATATCATATGATTTCAGTCTTAAAATTTCAAGAAAAATATGGGAATGGCCATTTTTTCTATCTGGAAGTGAATCCATCAAAAGTCAGAAACCTCATCAATGTGACCACACCAAACAGGAAAATGCAGTTTCAAACCTTTTCATTGACCATTATCCATTTCACTCATTGTTTCATAATTTTGGATGACTTCCATACTCATTTTAATGCATTTTCTACATTCCCAAGACATTTTTCAAAATTTCAAAAAAAAAACAAGGGGTGTGACCCAGAATTTTTAATTTACGCCTTTTTATTCATTATGCTATCTTCTTAAGAAAGATTGACCAGAGGGATGAAATATCATATGATTTCAGTCTTAAAATGTCAAGAAAAATATGGGAATGGCCATTTTTTCTATCTGGAAAGTGAATCCATCAAAAGTCAGAAATGTCATCAATGTGACGTCACCAAAACAGAAAAATGAAACAATGAGTGAAATGGATAATGGTCAATGAAAAGGTTTGAAACTGCATTTTCCTGTTTGGTGTCGTCACATTGATGAGGTTTCTGACTTTTGATGGATTCACTTCCAGATAGAAAAAATGGCCATTCCCATATTTTTCTTGAAATTTTAAGACTGAAATCATATGATATTTCAACCCTCTGGTCAATCATTCTTAAGAAGACAGCAGAAAGAGTAAAAAGGCATAAATTAAAAAGTTTGGGTCTCACCCCTTGTATTTTTTTGAAATTTTGAAAAGTGTCTTGGGAAGACAGAATAGGCTTTAAAATGGTCTCAAAAGCCATCCAAACTGATGAAACAATGAGTGAAATAGATAATGGTCAATGAAAAGGTTTTAAACTGCATTTTCCTGTTTTGGTGACGTCACATTGATGACATTTCTGACTTTTGATGGATTCACTTCCAGATAGAAAAAATGGCCATTCCCATATATTTCTTAAAATTTTAAGACTGAAATCATATGATATTTCAACCCTCTGGTCAATCATTCTTAAGAAGACAGCAGAAAGAGTAAAAAGGCATAAATTAAAAAGTTTGGGTCTCACCCCTTGTATTTTTTTGAAATTTTGAAAAGTGTCTTGGGAAGACAGAATAGGCTTTAAAATGGTCTCAAAAGCCATCCAAACTGATGAAACAATGAGTGAAATAGATAATGGTCAATGAAAAGGTTTTAAACTGCATTTTTCTGTTTTGGTGACGTCACATTGATGACATTTCTGACTTTTGATGGATTCACTTTCCAGATAGAAAAAATGGCCATTCCCATATTTTTCTTGACATTTTAAGACTGAAATCATATGATATTTCATCCCTCTGGTCAATCTTTCTTAAGAAGATAGCATAATGAATAAAAAGTCGTAAATTAAAAATTCTGGGTCACACCCCTTGTTTTTTTTTGAAATTTTGAAAAATGTCTTGGGAATGTAGAAAATGCATTAAAATGAGTATGGAAGTCATCCAAAATTATGAAACAATGAGTGAAATGGATAATGGTCAATGAAAAGGTTTGAAACTGCATTTTCCTGTTTGGTGTCGTCACATTGATGAGGTTTCTGACTTTTGATGGATTCACTTCCAGATAGAAAAAATGGCCATTCCCATATTTTCAAAAGTGCAAGGGGTGAGACCCAAAATGTTTAATTTACGCCTTTTTATTCATTACGCTATCTTCTTAAGAATGATTGACCAGAGGGTAGAAATATCATATGATTTCAGTCTTAAAATTTCAAGAAAAATATGGGAATGGCCATTTTTTCTATCTGGAAGTGAATCCATCAAAAGTCAGAAACCTCATCAATGTGACCACACCAAACAGGAAAATGCAGTTTCAAACCTTTTCATTGACCATTATCCATTTCACTCATTGTTTCATAATTTTGGATGACTTCCATACTCATTTTAATGCATTTTCTACATTCCCAAGACATTTTTCAAAATTTCAAAAAAAAAAAAGGGGTGTGACCCAGAATTTTTAATTTACGCCTTTTTATTCATTATGCTATCTTCTTAAGAAAGATTGACCAGAGGGATGAAATATCATATGATTTCAGTCTTAAAATGTCAAGAAAAATATGGGAATGGCCATTTTTTCTATCTGGAAAGTGAATCCATCAAAAGTCAGAAATGTCATCAATGTGACGTCACCAAAACAGAAAAATGAAACAATGAGTGAAATGGATAATGGTCAATGAAAAGGTTTGAAACTGCATTTTCCTGTTTGGTGTCGTCACATTGATGAGGTTTCTGACTTTTGATGGATTCACTTCCAGATAGAAAAAATGGCCATTCCCATATTTTTCTTGAAATTTTAAGACTGAAATCATATGATATTTCAACCCTCTGGTCAATCATTCTTAAGAAGACAGCAGAAAGAGTAAAAAGGCATAAATTAAAAAGTTTGGGTCTCACCCCTTGTATTTTTTTGAAATTTTGAAAAGTGTCTTGGGAAGACAGAATAGGCTTTAAAATGGTCTCAAAAGCCATCCAAACTGATGAAACAATGAGTGAAATAGATAATGGTCAATGAAAAGGTTTTAAACTGCATTTTCCTGTTTTGGTGACGTCACATTGATGACATTTCTGACTTTTGATGGATTCACTTCCAGATAGAAAAAATGGCCATTCCCATATATTTCTTAAAATTTTAAGACTGAAATCATATGATATTTCAACCCTCTGGTCAATCATTCTTAAGAAGACAGCAGAAAGAGTAAAAAGGCATAAATTAAAAAGTTTGGGTCTCACCCCTTGTATTTTTTTGAAATTTTGAAAAGTGTCTTGGGAAGACAGAATAGGCTTTAAAATGGTCTCAAAAGCCATCCAAACTGATGAAACAATGAGTGAAATAGATAATGGTCAATGAAAAGGTTTTAAACTGCATTTTTCTGTTTTGGTGACGTCACATTGATGACATTTCTGACTTTTGATGGATTCACTTTCCAGATAGAAAAAATGGCCATTCCCATATTTTTCTTGACATTTTAAGACTGAAATCATATGATATTTCATCCCTCTGGTCAATCTTTCTTAAGAAGATAGCATAATGAATAAAAAGTCGTAAATTAAAAATTCTGGGTCACACCCCTTGTTTTTTTTTGAAATTTTGAAAAATGTCTTGGGAATGTAGAAAATGCATTAAAATGAGTATGGAAGTCATCCAAAATTATGAAACAATGAGTGAAATGGATAATGGTCAATGAAAAGGTTTGAAACTGCATTTTCCTGTTTGGTGTCGTCACATTGATGAGGTTTCTGACTTTTGATGGATTCACTTCCAGATAGAAAAAATGGCCATTCCCATATTTTCAAAAGTGCAAGGGGTGAGACCCAAAATGTTTAATTTACGCCTTTTTATTCATTACGCTATCTTCTTAAGAATGATTGACCAGAGGGTAGAAATATCATACGATTTCAGTCTTAAAATTTCAAGAAAAATATGGGAATGGCCATTTTTTCTATCTGGAAGTGAATCCATCAAAAGTCAGAAACCTCATCAATGTGACGACACCAAACAGGAAAATGCAGTTTCAAACCTTTTCATTGACCATTATCCATTTCACTCATTGTTTCATAATTTTGGATGACTTCCATACTCATTTTAATGCATTTTCTACATTCCCAAGACATTTTTCAAAATTTCAAAAAAAAAACAAGGGGTGTGACCCAGAATTTTTAATTTACGCCTTTTTATTCATTATGCTATCTTCTTAAGAAAGATTGACCAGAGGGATGAAATATCATATGATTTCAGTCTTAAAATGTCAAGAAAAATATGGGAATGGCCATTTTTTCTATCTGGAAAGTGAATCCATCAAAAGTCAGAAATGTCATCAATGTGACGTCACCAAAACAGAAAAATGAAACAATGAGTGAAATGGATAATGGTCAATGAAAAGGTTTGAAACTGCATTTTCCTGTTTGGTGTCGTCACATTGATGAGGTTTCTGACTTTTGATGGATTCACTTCCAGATAGAAAAAATGGCCATTCCCATATTTTTCTTGAAATTTTAAGACTGAAATCATGATATTTCAACCCTCTGGTCAATCATTCTTAAGAAGACAGCAGAAAGAGTAAAAAGGCATAAATTAAAAAGTTTGGGTCTCACCCCTTGTATTTTTTTGAAATTTTGAAAAGTGTCTTGGGAAGACAGAATAGGCTTTAAAATGGTCTCAAAAGCCATCCAAACTGATGAAACAATGAGTGAAATAGATAATGGTCAATGAAAAGGTTTTAAACTGCATTTTCCTGTTTTGGTGACGTCACATTGATGACATTTCTGACTTTTGATGGATTCACTTCCAGATAGAAAAAATGGCCATTCCCATATATTTCTTAAAATTTTAAGACTGAAATCATATGATATTTCAACCCTCTGGTCAATCATTCTTAAGAAGACAGCAGAAAGAGTAAAAAGGCATAAATTAAAAAGTTTGGGTCTCACCCCTTGTATTTTTTTGAAATTTTGAAAAGTGTCTTGGGAAGACAGAATAGGCTTTAAAATGGTCTCAAAAGCCATCCAAACTGATGAAACAATGAGTGAAATAGATAATGGTCAATGAAAAGGTTTTAAACTGCATTTTTCTGTTTTGGTGACGTCACATTGATGACATTTCTGACTTTTGATGGATTCACTTTCCAGATAGAAAAAATGGCCATTCCCATATTTTTCTTGACATTTTAAGACTGAAATCATATGATATTTCATCCCTCTGGTCAATCTTTCTTAAGAAGATAGCATAATGAATAAAAAGTCGTAAATTAAAAATTCTGGGTCACACCCCTTGTTTTTTTTTGAAATTTTGAAAAATGTCTTGGGAATGTAGAAAATGCATTAAAATGAGTATGGAAGTCATCCAAAATTATGAAACAATGAGTGAAATGGATAATGGTCAATGAAAAGGTTTGAAACTGCATTTTCCTGTTTGGTGTCGTCACATTGATGAGGTTTCTGACTTTTGATGGATTCACTTCCAGATAGAAAAAATGGCCATTCCCATATTTTCAAAAGTGCAAGGGGTGAGACCCAAAATGTTTAATTTATGCCTTTTTATTCATTACGCTATCTTCTTAAGAATGATTGACCAGAGGGTAGAAATATCATATGATTTCAGTCTTAAAATTTCAAGAAAAATATGGGAATGGCCATTTTTTCTATCTGGAAGTGAATCCATCAAAAGTCAGAAACCTCATCAATGTGACCACACCAAACAGGAAAATGCAGTTTCAAACCTTTTCATTGACCATTATCCATTTCACTCATTGTTTCATAATTTTGGATGACTTCCATACTCATTTTAATGCATTTTCTACATTCCCAAGACATTTTTCAAAATTTCAAAAAAAAAACAAGGGGTGTGACCCAGAATTTTTAATTTACGCCTTTTTATTCATTATGCTATCTTCTTAAGAAAGATTGACCAGAGGGATGAAATATCATATGATTTCAGTCTTAAAATGTCAAGAAAAATATGGGAATGGCCATTTTTTCTATCTGGAAAGTGAATCCATCAAAAGTCAGAAATGTCATCAATGTGACGTCACCAAAACAGAAAAATGAAACAATGAGTGAAATGGATAATGGTCAATGAAAAGGTTTGAAACTGCATTTTCCTGTTTGGTGTCGTCACATTGATGAGGTTTCTGACTTTTGATGGATTCACTTCCAGATAGAAAAAATGGCCATTCCCATATTTTTCTTGAAATTTTAAGACTGAAATCATATGATATTTCAACCCTCTGGTCAATCATTCTTAAGAAGACAGCAGAAAGAGTAAAAAGGCATAAATTAAAAAGTTTGGGTCTCACCCCTTGTATTTTTTTGAAATTTTGAAAAGTGTCTTGGGAAGACAGAATAGGCTTTAAAATGGTCTCAAAAGCCATCCAAACTGATGAAACAATGAGTGAAATAGATAATGGTCAATGAAAAGGTTTTAAACTGCATTTTCCTGTTTTGGTGACGTCACATTGATGACATTTCTGACTTTTGATGGATTCACTTCCAGATAGAAAAAATGGCCATTCCCATATATTTCTTAAAATTTTAAGACTGAAATCATATGATATTTCAACCCTCTGGTCAATCATTCTTAAGAAGACAGCAGAAAGAGTAAAAAGGCATAAATTAAAAAGTTTGGGTCTCACCCCTTGTATTTTTTTGAAATTTTGAAAAGTGTCTTGGGAAGACAGAATAGGCTTTAAAATGGTCTCAAAAGCCATCCAAACTGATGAAACAATGAGTGAAATAGATAATGGTCAATGAAAAGGTTTTAAACTGCATTTTTCTGTTTTGGTGACGTCACATTGATGACATTTCTGACTTTTGATGGATTCACTTTCCAGATAGAAAAAATGGCCATTCCCATATTTTTCTTGACATTTTAAGACTGAAATCATATGATATTTCATCCCTCTGGTCAATCTTTCTTAAGAAGATAGCATAATGAATAAAAAGTCGTAAATTAAAAATTCTGGGTCACACCCCTTGTTTTTTTTTGAAATTTTGAAAAATGTCTTGGGAATGTAGAAAATGCATTAAAATGAGTATGGAAGTCATCCAAAATTATGAAACAATGAGTGAAATGGATAATGGTCAATGAAAAGGTTTGAAACTGCATTTTCCTGTTTGGTGTCGTCACATTGATGAGGTTTCTGACTTTTGATGGATTCACTTCCAGATAGAAAAAATGGCCATTCCCATATTTTCAAAAGTGCAAGGGGTGAGACCCAAAATGTTTAATTTACGCCTTTTTATTCATTACGCTATCTTCTTAAGAATGATTGACCAGAGGGTAGAAATATCATATGATTTCAGTCTTAAAATTTCAAGAAAAATATGGGAATGGCCATTTTTTCTATCTGGAAGTGAATCCATCAAAAGTCAGAAACCTCATCAATGTGACCACACCAAACAGGAAAATGCAGTTTCAAACCTTTTCATTGACCATTATCCATTTCACTCATTGTTTCATAATTTTGGATGACTTCCATACTCATTTTAATGCATTTTCTACATTCCCAAGACATTTTTCAAAATTTCAAAAAAAAAAAAGGGGTGTGACCCAGAATTTTTAATTTACGCCTTTTTATTCATTATGCTATCTTCTTAAGAAAGATTGACCAGAGGGATGAAATATCATATGATTTCAGTCTTAAAATGTCAAGAAAAATATGGGAATGGCCATTTTTTCTATCTGGAAAGTGAATCCATCAAAAGTCAGAAATGTCATCAATGTGACGTCACCAAAACAGAAAAATGAAACAATGAGTGAAATGGATAATGGTCAATGAAAAGGTTTGAAACTGCATTTTCCTGTTTGGTGTCGTCACATTGATGAGGTTTCTGACTTTTGATGGATTCACTTCCAGATAGAAAAAATGGCCATTCCCATATTTTTCTTGAAATTTTAAGACTGAAATCATATGATATTTCAACCCTCTGGTCAATCATTCTTAAGAAGACAGCAGAAAGAGTAAAAAGGCATAAATTAAAAAGTTTGGGTCTCACCCCTTGTATTTTTTTGAAATTTTGAAAAGTGTCTTGGGAAGACAGAATAGGCTTTAAAATGGTCTCAAAAGCCATCCAAACTGATGAAACAATGAGTGAAATAGATAATGGTCAATGAAAAGGTTTTAAACTGCATTTTCCTGTTTTGGTGACGTCACATTGATGACATTTCTGACTTTTGATGGATTCACTTCCAGATAGAAAAAATGGCCATTCCCATATATTTCTTAAAATTTTAAGACTGAAATCATATGATATTTCAACCCTCTGGTCAATCATTCTTAAGAAGACAGCAGAAAGAGTAAAAAGGCATAAATTAAAAAGTTTGGGTCTCACCCCTTGTATTTTTTTGAAATTTTGAAAAGTGTCTTGGGAAGACAGAATAGGCTTTAAAATGGTCTCAAAAGCCATCCAAACTGATGAAACAATGAGTGAAATAGATAATGGTCAATGAAAAGGTTTTAAACTGCATTTTTCTGTTTTGGTGACGTCACATTGATGACATTTCTGACTTTTGATGGATTCACTTTCCAGATAGAAAAAATGGCCATTCCCATATTTTTCTTGACATTTTAAGACTGAAATCATATGATATTTCATCCCTCTGGTCAATCTTTCTTAAGAAGATAGCATAATGAATAAAAAGTCGTAAATTAAAAATTCTGGGTCACACCCCTTGTTTTTTTTTGAAATTTTGAAAAATGTCTTGGGAATGTAGAAAATGCATTAAAATGAGTATGGAAGTCATCCAAAATTATGAAACAATGAGTGAAATGGATAATGGTCAATGAAAAGGTTTGAAACTGCATTTTCCTGTTTGGTGTCGTCACATTGATGAGGTTTCTGACTTTTGATGGATTCACTTCCAGATAGAAAAAATGGCCATTCCCATATTTTCAAAAGTGCAAGGGGTGAGACCCAAAATGTTTAATTTACGCCTTTTTATTCATTACGCTATCTTCTTAAGAATGATTGACCAGAGGGTAGAAATATCATATGATTTCAGTCTTAAAATTTCAAGAAAAATATGGGAATGGCCATTTTTTCTATCTGGAAGTGAATCCATCAAAAGTCAGAAACCTCATCAATGTGACGACACCAAACAGGAAAATGCAGTTTCAAACCTTTTCATTGACCATTATCCATTTCACTCATTGTTTCATAATTTTGGATGACTTCCATACTCATTTTAATGCATTTTCTACATTCCCAAGACATTTTTCAAAATTTCAAAAAAAAAACAAGGGGTGTGACCCAGAATTTTTAATTTACGCCTTTTTATTCATTATGCTATCTTCTTAAGAAAGATTGACCAGAGGGATGAAATATCATATGATTTCAGTCTTAAAATGTCAAGAAAAATATGGGAATGGCCATTTTTTCTATCTGGAAAGTGAATCCATCAAAAGTCAGAAATGTCATCAATGTGACGTCACCAAAACAGAAAAATGAAACAATGAGTGAAATGGATAATGGTCAATGAAAAGGTTTGAAACTGCATTTTCCTGTTTGGTGTCGTCACATTGATGAGGTTTCTGACTTTTGATGGATTCACTTCCAGATAGAAAAAATGGCCATTCCCATATTTTTCTTGAAATTTTAAGACTGAAATCATGATATTTCAACCCTCTGGTCAATCATTCTTAAGAAGACAGCAGAAAGAGTAAAAAGGCATAAATTAAAAAGTTTGGGTCTCACCCCTTGTATTTTTTTGAAATTTTGAAAAGTGTCTTGGGAAGACAGAATAGGCTTTAAAATGGTCTCAAAAGCCATCCAAACTGATGAAACAATGAGTGAAATAGATAATGGTCAATGAAAAGGTTTTAAACTGCATTTTCCTGTTTTGGTGACGTCACATTGATGACATTTCTGACTTTTGATGGATTCACTTCCAGATAGAAAAAATGGCCATTCCCATATATTTCTTAAAATTTTAAGACTGAAATCATATGATATTTCAACCCTCTGGTCAATCATTCTTAAGAAGACAGCAGAAAGAGTAAAAAGGCATAAATTAAAAAGTTTGGGTCTCACCCCTTGTATTTTTTTGAAATTTTGAAAAGTGTCTTGGGAAGACAGAATAGGCTTTAAAATGGTCTCAAAAGCCATCCAAACTGATGAAACAATGAGTGAAATAGATAATGGTCAATGAAAAGGTTTTAAACTGCATTTTTCTGTTTTGGTGACGTCACATTGATGAGGTTTCTGACTTTTGATGGATTCACTTCCAGATAGAAAAAATGGCCATTCCCATATTTTTCTTGAAATTTTAAGACTGAAATCATATGATATTTCAACCCTCTGGTCAATCATTCTTAAGAAGACAGCAGAAAGAGTAAAAAGGCATAAATTAAAAAGTTTGGGTCTCACCCCTTGTATTTTTTTGAAATTTTGAAAAGTGTCTTGGGAAGACAGAATAGGCTTTAAAATGGTCTCAAAAGCCATCCAAACTGATGAAACAATGAGTGAAATAGGTAATGGTCAATGAAAAGGTTTTAAACTGCATTTTTCTGTTTTGGTGACGTCACATTGATGACATTTCTGACTTTTGATGGATTCACTTTCCAGATAGAAAAAATGGCCATTCCCATATTTTTCTTGACATTTTAAGACTGAAATCATATGATATTTCATCCCTCTGGTCAATCTTTCTTAAGAAGATAGCATAATGAATAAAAAGGCGTAATTTAAAAATTCTGGGTCACACCCCTTGTTTTTTTCTGAAATTTTGAAAAATGTCTTGGGAATGTAGAAAATGCATTAAAATGAGTATGGAAGTCATCCAAAATTATGAAACAATGAGTGAAATGGATAATGGTCAATGAAAAGGTTTGAAACTACATTTTCCTGTTTGGTGTCGTCACATTGATGAGGTTTCTGACTTTTGATGGATTCACTTCCAGATAGAAAAAATGGCCATTCCCATATTTTTCTTGAAATTTTAAGACTGAAATCATATGATATTTCAACCCTCTGGTCAATCATTCTTAAGAAGACAGCAGAAAGAGTAAAAAGGCATAAATTAAAAAGTTTGGGTCTCACCCCTTGTATTTTTTTGAAATTTTGAAAAGTGTCTTGGGAAGACAGAATAGGCTTTAAAATGGTCTCAAAAGCCATCCAAACTGATGAAACAATGAGTGAAATAGATAATGGTCAATGAAAAGGTTTTAAACTGCATTTTTCTGTTTTGGTGACGTCACATTGATGAGGTTTCTGACTTTTGATGGATTCACTTCCAGATAGAAAAAATGGCCATTCCCATATTTTTCTTGAAATTTTAAGACTGAAATCATATGATATTTCAACCCTCTGGTCAATCATTCTTAAGAAGACAGCAGAAAGAGTAAAAAGGCATAAATTAAAAAGTTTGGGTCTCACCCCTTGTATTTTTTTGAAATTTTGAAAAGTGTCTTGGGAAGACAGAATAGGCTTTAAAATGGTCTCAAAAGCCATCCAAACTGATGAAACAATGAGTGAAATAGGTAATGGTCAATGAAAAGGTTTTAAACTGCATTTTTCTGTTTTGGTGACGTCACATTGATGACATTTCTGACTTTTGATGGATTCACTTTCCAGATAGAAAAAATGGCCATTCCCATATTTTTCTTGACATTTTAAGACTGAAATCATATGATATTTCATCCCTCTGGTCAATCTTTCTTAAGAAGATAGCATAATGAATAAAAAGGCGTAATTTAAAAATTCTGGGTCACACCCCTTGTTTTTTTCTGAAATTTTGAAAAATGTCTTGGGAATGTAGAAAATGCATTAAAATGAGTATGGAAGTCATCCAAAATTATGAAACAATGAGTGAAATGGATAATGGTCAATGAAAAGGTTTGAAACTACATTTTCCTGTTTGGTGTCGTCACATTGATGAGGTTTCTGACTTTTGATGGATTCACTTCCAGATAGAAAAAATGGCCATTCCCATATTTTTCTTGAAATTTTAAGACTGAAATCATATGATATTTCTACCCTCTGGTCAATCATTCTTAAGAAGATAGCGTAATGAATAAAAAGGCGTAAATTAAACATTTTGGGTCTCACCCCTTGCATTTTTTTGAAATTTTGAAAACTGTCTTGGTAGATAGAATAGGCTTTAAAAGGGTCTCAAAGGCCCTCCAAACTGATGAAACAATGAGGGAAATAGATAATGGTCACCGAAAAGGTGTTAAACTGCATTTTCCTGTTTTGGTGACGTCACATTGATGACGTTTCTGACTTTTGATGGATTCACTTCCAGATAGAAAAAATGGCCATTCCCATATTTTTCTTGAAATTTTAAGACTGAAATCATATGATATTTCAACCCTCTGGTCAATCATTCTTAAGAAGACAGCAGAAAGAGTAAAAAGGCATAAATTAAAAAGTTTGGGTCTCACCCCTTGTATTTTTTTGAAATTTTGAAAAGTGTCTTGGGAAGACAGAATAGGCTTTAAAATGGTCTCAAAAGCCATCCAAACTGATGAAACAATGAGTGAAATAGGTAATGGTCAATGAAAAGGTTTTAAACTGCATTTTTCTGTTTTGGTGACGTTACATTGATGACATTTCTGACTTTTGATGGATTCACTTTCCAGATAGAAAAAATGGCCATTCCCATATTTTTCTTGACCTTTTAAGACTGAAATCATATGATATTTCATCCCTCTGGTCAATCTTTCTTAAAAAGATAGCATAATGAATAAAAAGGCGTAAATTAAAAATTCTGGGTCACACCCCTTGTTTTTTTCTGAAATTTTGAAAAATGTCTTGAGAATGTAGAAAATGCATTAAAATGAGTATGGAAGTCATCCAAAATTATGAAACAATGAGTGAAATGGATAATGGTCAATGAAAAGGTTTGAAACTACATTTTCCTGTTTGGTGTCGTCACATTGATGAGGTTTCTGACTTTTGATGGATTCACTTCCAGATAGAAAAAATGGCCATTCCCATATTTTTCTTGAAATTTTAAGACTGAAATCATATGATATTTCTACCCTCTGGTCAATCATTCTTAAGAAGATAGCGTAATGAATAAAAAGGCGTAAATTAAACATTTTAGGTCTCACCCCTTGCATTTTTTTGAAATTTTGAAAACTGTCTTGGGAAGATAGAATAGGCTTTAAAAGGGTCTCAAAAGCCCTCCAAACTGATGAAACAATGAGGGAAATAGATAATGGTCACCGAAAAGGTGTTAAACTGCATTTTCCTGTTTTAGTGACGTCACATTGATGACGTTTCTGACTTTTGATGGATTCACTTCCAGATAAAAAAAATGGCCATTCCCATATATTTCTTAAAATTTTAAGACTGAAATCATATGATATTTCATCCCTCTGGTCAATCATTCTTAAGAAGACAGCAGAAAGAGTAAAAAGGCATAAATTAAAAAGTTTGGGTCTCACCCCTTGTATTTTTTTGAAATTTTGAAAAGTGTCTTGGGAAGACAGAATAGGCTTTAAAATGGTCTCAAAAGCCATCCAAACTGATGAAACAATGAGTGAAATAGATAATGGTCAATGAAAAGGTTTTAAACTGCATTTTTCTGTTTTGGTGACGTCACATTGATGACATTTCTGACTTTTGATGGATTCACTTCCAGATAGAAAAAATGGCCATTCCCATATATTTCTTAAAATTTTAAGACTGAAATCATATGATATTTCAACCCTCTGGTCAATCATTCTTAAGAAGACAGCAGAAAGAGTAAAAAGGCATAAATTAAAAAGTTTGGGTCTCACCCCTTGTATTTTTTTGAAATTTTGAAAAGTGTCTTGGGAAGACAGAATAGGCTTTAAAATGGTCTCAAAAGCCATCCAAACTGATGAAACAATGAGTGAAATAGATAATGGTCAATGAAAAGGTTTTAAACTGCATTTTTCTGTTTTGGTGACGTCACATTGATGACATTTCTGACTTTTGATGGATTCACTTTCCAGATAGAAAAAATGGCCATTCCCATATTTTTCTTGACATTTTAAGACTGAAATCATATGATATTTCATCCCTCTGGTCAATCTTTCTTAAGAAGATAGCATAATGAATAAAAAGTCGTAAATTAAAAATTCTGGGTCACACCCCTTGTTTTTTTTTTAAATTTTGAAAAATGTCTTGGGAATGTAGAAAATGCATTAAAATGAGTATGGAAGTCATCCAAAATTATGAAACAATGAGTGAAATGGATAATGGTCAATGAAAAGGTTTGAAACTGCATTTTCCTGTTTGGTGTCGTCACATTGATGAGGTTTCTGACTTTTGATGGATTCACTTCCAGATAGAAAAAATGGCCATTCCCATATTTTCAAAAGTGCAAGGGGTGAGACCCAAAATGTTTAATTTACGCCTTTTTATTCATTACGCTATCTTCTTAAGAATGATTGACCAGAGGGTAGAAATATCATATGATTTCAGTCTTAAAATTTCAAGAAAAATATGGGAATGGCCATTTTTTCTATCTGGAAGTGAATCCATCAAAAGTCAGAAACCTCATCAATGTGACCACACCAAACAGGAAAATGCAGTTTCAAACCTTTTCATTGACCATTATCCATTTCACTCATTGTTTCATAATTTTGGATGACTTCCATACTCATTTTAATGCATTTTCTACATTCCCAAGACATTTTTCAAAATTTAAAAAAAAAAACAAGGGGTGTGACCCAGAATTTTTAATTTACGCCTTTTTATTCATTATGCTATCTTCTTAAGAAAGATTGACCAGAGGGATGAAATATCATATGATTTCAGTCTTAAAATGTCAAGAAAAATATGGGAATGGCCATTTTTTCTATCTGGAAAGTGAATCCATCAAAAGTCAGAAATGTCATCAATGTGACGTCACCAAAACAGAAAAATGAAACAATGAGTGAAATGGATAATGGTCAATGAAAAGGTTTGAAACTGCATTTTCCTGTTTGGTGTCGTCACATTGATGAGGTTTCTGACTTTTGATGGATTCACTTCCAGATAGAAAAAATGGCCATTCCCATATTTTTCTTGAAATTTTAAGACTGAAATCATATGATATTTCAACCCTCTGGTCAATCATTCTTAAGAAGACAGCAGAAAGAGTAAAAAGGCATAAATTAAAAAGTTTGGGTCTCACCCCTTGTATTTTTTTGAAATTTTGAAAAGTGTCTTGGGAAGACAGAATAGGCTTTAAAATGGTCTCAAAAGCCATCCAAACTGATGAAACAATGAGTGAAATAGATAATGGTCAATGAAAAGGTTTTAAACTGCATTTTCCTGTTTTGGTGACGTCACATTGATGACATTTCTGACTTTTGATGGATTCACTTCCAGATAGAAAAAATGGCCATTCCCATATATTTCTTAAAATTTTAAGACTGAAATCATATGATATTTCAACCCTCTGGTCAATCATTCTTAAGAAGACAGCAGAAAGAGTAAAAAGGCATAAATTAAAAAGTTTGGGTCTCACCCCTTGTATTTTTTTGAAATTTTGAAAAGTGTCTTGGGAAGACAGAATAGGCTTTAAAATGGTCTCAAAAGCCATCCAAACTGATGAAACAATGAGTGAAATAGATAATGGTCAATGAAAAGGTTTTAAACTGCATTTTTCTGTTTTGGTGACGTCACATTGATGACATTTCTGACTTTTGATGGATTCACTTTCCAGATAGAAAAAATGGCCATTCCCATATTTTTCTTGACATTTTAAGACTGAAATCATATGATATTTCATCCCTCTGGTCAATCTTTCTTAAGAAGATAGCATAATGAATAAAAAGTCGTAAATTAAAAATTCTGGGTCACACCCCTTGTTTTTTTTTTGAAATTTTGAAAAATGTCTTGGGAATGTAGAAAATGCATTAAAATGAGTATGGAAGTCATCCAAAATTATGAAACAATGAGTGAAATGGATAATGGTCAATGAAAAGGTTTGAAACTGCATTTTCCTGTTTGGTGTCGTCACATTGATGAGGTTTCTGACTTTTGATGGATTCACTTCCAGATAGAAAAAATGGCCATTCCCATATTTTCAAAAGTGCAAGGGGTGAGACCCAAAATGTTTAATTTATGCCTTTTTATTCATTACGCTATCTTCTTAAGAATGATTGACCAGAGGGTAGAAATATCATATGATTTCAGTCTTAAAATTTCAAGAAAAATATGGGAATGGCCATTTTTTCTATCTGGAAGTGAATCCATCAAAAGTCAGAAACCTCATCAATGTGACCACACCAAACAGGAAAATGCAGTTTCAAACCTTTTCATTGACCATTATCCATTTCACTCATTGTTTCATAATTTTGGATGACTTCCATACTCATTTTAATGCATTTTCTACATTCCCAAGACATTTTTCAAAATTTCAAAAAAAAAACAAGGGGTGTGACCCAGAATTTTTAATTTACGCCTTTTTATTCATTATGCTATCTTCTTAAGAAAGATTGACCAGAGGGATGAAATATCATATGATTTCAGTCTTAAAATGTCAAGAAAAATATGGGAATGGCCATTTTTTCTATCTGGAAAGTGAATCCATCAAAAGTCAGAAATGTCATCAATGTGACGTCACCAAAACAGAAAAATGAAACAATGAGTGAAATGGATAATGGTCAATGAAAAGGTTTGAAACTGCATTTTCCTGTTTGGTGTCGTCACATTGATGAGGTTTCTGACTTTTGATGGATTCACTTCCAGATAGAAAAAATGGCCATTCCCATATTTTTCTTGAAATTTTAAGACTGAAATCATATGATATTTCAACCCTCTGGTCAATCATTCTTAAGAAGACAGCAGAAAGAGTAAAAAGGCATAAATTAAAAAGTTTGGGTCTCACCCCTTGTATTTTTTTGAAATTTTGAAAAGTGTCTTGGGAAGACAGAATAGGCTTTAAAATGGTCTCAAAAGCCATCCAAACTGATGAAACAATGAGTGAAATAGATAATGGTCAATGAAAAGGTTTTAAACTGCATTTTCCTGTTTTGGTGACGTCACATTGATGACATTTCTGACTTTTGATGGATTCACTTCCAGATAGAAAAAATGGCCATTCCCATATATTTCTTAAAATTTTAAGACTGAAATCATATGATATTTCAACCCTCTGGTCAATCATTCTTAAGAAGACAGCAGAAAGAGTAAAAAGGCATAAATTAAAAAGTTTGGGTCTCACCCCTTGTATTTTTTTGAAATTTTGAAAAGTGTCTTGGGAAGACAGAATAGGCTTTAAAATGGTCTCAAAAGCCATCCAAACTGATGAAACAATGAGTGAAATAGATAATGGTCAATGAAAAGGTTTTAAACTGCATTTTTCTGTTTTGGTGACGTCACATTGATGACATTTCTGACTTTTGATGGATTCACTTTCCAGATAGAAAAAATGGCCATTCCCATATTTTTCTTGACATTTTAAGACTGAAATCATATGATATTTCATCCCTCTGGTCAATCTTTCTTAAGAAGATAGCATAATGAATAAAAAGTCGTAAATTAAAAATTCTGGGTCACACCCCTTGTTTTTTTTTGAAATTTTGAAAAATGTCTTGGGAATGTAGAAAATGCATTAAAATGAGTATGGAAGTCATCCAAAATTATGAAACAATGAGTGAAATGGATAATGGTCAATGAAAAGGTTTGAAACTGCATTTTCCTGTTTGGTGTCGTCACATTGATGAGGTTTCTGACTTTTGATGGATTCACTTCCAGATAGAAAAAATGGCCATTCCCATATTTTCAAAAGTGCAAGGGGTGAGACCCAAAATGTTTAATTTACGCCTTTTTATTCATTACGCTATCTTCTTAAGAATGATTGACCAGAGGGTAGAAATATCATATGATTTCAGTCTTAAAATTTCAAGAAAAATATGGGAATGGCCATTTTTTCTATCTGGAAGTGAATCCATCAAAAGTCAGAAACCTCATCAATGTGACCACACCAAACAGGAAAATGCAGTTTCAAACCTTTTCATTGACCATTATCCATTTCACTCATTGTTTCATAATTTTGGATGACTTCCATACTCATTTTAATGCATTTTCTACATTCCCAAGACATTTTTCAAAATTTCAAAAAAAAACAAGGGGTGTGACCCAGAATTTTTAATTTACGCCTTTTTATTCATTATGCTATCTTCTTAAGAAAGATTGACCAGAGGGATGAAATATCATATGATTTCAGTCTTAAAATGTCAAGAAAAATATGGGAATGGCCATTTTTTCTATCTAGAAAGTGAATCCATCAAAAGTCAGAAATGTCATCAATGTGACGTCACCAAAACAGAAAAATGAAACAATGAGTGAAATGGATAATGGTCAATGAAAAGGTTTGAAACTGCATTTTCCTGTTTGGTGTCGTCACATTGATGAGGTTTCTGACTTTTGATGGATTCACTTCCAGATAGAAAAAATGGCCATTCCCATATTTTTCTTGAAATTTTAAGACTGAAATCATATGATATTTCAACCCTCTGGTCAATCATTCTTAAGAAGACAGCAGAAAGAGTAAAAAGGCATAAATTAAAAAGTTTGGGTCTCACCCCTTGTATTTTTTTGAAATTTTGAAAAGTGTCTTGGGAAGACAGAATAGGCTTTAAAATGGTCTCAAAAGCCATCCAAACTGATGAAACAATGAGTGAAATAGATAATGGTCAATGAAAAGGTTTTAAACTGCATTTTCCTGTTTTGGTGACGTCACATTGATGACATTTCTGACTTTTGATGGATTCACTTCCAGATAGAAAAAATGGCCATTCCCATATATTTCTTAAAATTTTAAGACTGAAATCATATGATATTTCAACCCTCTGGTCAATCATTCTTAAGAAGACAGCAGAAAGAGTAAAAAGGCATAAATTAAAAAGTTTGGGTCTCACCCCTTGTATTTTTTTGAAATTTTGAAAAGTGTCTTGGGAAGACAGAATAGGCTTTAAAATGGTCTCAAAAGCCATCCAAACTGATGAAACAATGAGTGAAATAGATAATGGTCAATGAAAAGGTTTTAAACTGCATTTTTCTGTTTTGGTGACGTCACATTGATGACATTTCTGACTTTTGATGGATTCACTTTCCAGATAGAAAAAATGGCCATTCCCATATTTTTCTTGACATTTTAAGACTGAAATCATATGATATTTCATCCCTCTGGTCAATCTTTCTTAAGAAGATAGCATAATGAATAAAAAGTCGTAAATTAAAAATTCTGGGTCACACCCCTTGTTTTTTTTTGAAATTTTGAAAAATGTCTTGGGAATGTAGAAAATGCATTAAAATGAGTATGGAAGTCATCCAAAATTATGAAACAATGAGTGAAATGGATAATGGTCAATGAAAAGGTTTGAAACTGCATTTTCCTGTTTGGTGTCGTCACATTGATGAGGTTTCTGACTTTTGATGGATTCACTTCCAGATAGAAAAAATGGCCATTCCCATATTTTCAAAAGTGCAAGGGGTGAGACCCAAAATGTTTAATTTACGCCTTTTTATTCATTACGCTATCTTCTTAAGAACGATTGACCAGAGGGTAGAAATATCATATGATTTCAGTCTTAAAATTTCAAGAAAAATATGGGAATGGCCATTTTTTCTATCTGGAAGTGAATCCATCAAAAGTCAGAAACCTCATCAATGTGACCACACCAAACAGGAAAATGCAGTTTCAAACCTTTTCATTGACCATTATCCATTTCACTCATTGTTTCATAATTTTGGATGACTTCCATACTCATTTTAATGCATTTTCTACATTCCCAAGACATTTTTCAAAATTTCAAAAAAAAAACAAGGGGTGTGACCCAGAATTTTTAATTTACGCCTTTTTATTCATTATGCTATCTTCTTAAGAAAGATTGACCAGAGGGATGAAATATCATATGATTTCAGTCTTAAAATGTCAAGAAAAATATGGGAATGGCCATTTTTTCTATCTGGAAAGTGAATCCATCAAAAGTCAGAAATGTCATCAATGTGACGTCACCAAAACAGAAAAATGAAACAATGAGTGAAATGGATAATGGTCAATGAAAAGGTTTGAAACTGCATTTTCCTGTTTGGTGTCGTCACATTGATGAGGTTTCTGACTTTTGATGGATTCACTTCCAGATAGAAAAAATGGCCATTCCCATATTTTTCTTGAAATTTTAAGACTGAAATCATATGATATTTCAACCCTCTGGTCAATCATTCTTAAGAAGACAGCAGAAAGAGTAAAAAGGCATAAATTAAAAAGTTTGGGTCTCACCCCTTGTATTTTTTTGAAATTTTGAAAAGTGTCTTGGGAAGACAGAATAGGCTTTAAAATGGTCTCAAAAGCCATCCAAACTGATGAAACAATGAGTGAAATAGATAATGGTCAATGAAAAGGTTTTAAACTGCATTTTCCTGTTTTGGTGACGTCACATTGATGACATTTCTGACTTTTGATGGATTTACTTCCAGATAGAAAAAATGGCCATTCCCATATATTTCTTAAAATTTTAAGACTGAAATCATATGATATTTCAACCCTCTGGTCAATCATTCTTAAGAAGACAGCAGAAAGAGTAAAAAGGCATAAATTAAAAAGTTTGGGTCTCACCCCTTGTATTTTTTTGAAATTTTGAAAAGTGTCTTGGGAAGACAGAATAGGCTTTAAAATGGTCTCAAAAGCCATCCAAACTGATGAAACAATGAGTGAAATAGATAATGGTCAATGAAAAGGTTTTAAACTGCATTTTTCTGTTTTGGTGACGTCACATTGATGACATTTCTGACTTTTGATGGATTCACTTTCCAGATAGAAAAAATGGCCATTCCCATATTTTTCTTGACATTTTAAGACTGAAATCATATGATATTTCATCCCTCTGGTCAATCTTTCTTAAGAAGATAGCATAATGAATAAAAAGTCGTAAATTAAAAATTCTGGGTCACACCCCTTGTTTTTTTTTGAAATTTTGAAAAATGTCTTGGGAATGTAGAAAATGCATTAAAATGAGTATGGAAGTCATCCAAAATTATGAAACAATGAGTGAAATGGATAATGGTCAATGAAAAGGTTTGAAACTGCATTTTCCTGTTTGGTGTCGTCACATTGATGAGGTTTCTGAC